>NW_022147672.1:0-2500 GCF_901933205.1 Camarhynchus parvulus
GCACTGGAGTATCAGAGTGTGGTTTATTGCAACATCTCAGGTACAGTTCCTTTCCCCTGTTTCTCTCGCCCACAGTGAAGCCATGGTGGGGGAAACCTGAGCCTGCTGGGCTCCCATATAACTGCTGGGAAGAGTCCCTGGTCAGCAGGGCAGTGCTGGCACATCCCCCCTGGCCCTGCAGCTTCCAGGGAGCCTGTGCCAGGCCAGGGCTCAGAATGCTGTGTCTGCCTGACTGATCCCAGAACAGCCCAGGCAGTGCAGGGAGAGGTTTTCATGCCATGGCTTTGCCAGCATTTCCTCAAAGGCCAGAGAGCTCCAGAGCAGAACAGCTTCAGTGAACAAGCACTAAGCCCCTCCAGGCCCCTGGCCTCCAGGATGGGTCCATTTGACATGGATCCATCATCAGGTGGGAGGAGGTGAGTTAGAAATGGGCTCCCTGAGCCTGGATCACCTCCCAGTGCCCAGACAGCAGCAGAGCAGAGGTGGCTGAGCCCCACTGAGCCCAGGCTGTTGGTAGAGGGAGCAGCCTTGGCCAGCAGCTGCTTCTCTCCCTGTGTGGGAGCTGTCACCTTGCAGCTCAGTCTGTGGAAATAGAACACAGTGCTGAGTGTCAGAAGGGGAGGACTTGGGCAACAAAGTCCTGTGCTCCTGGGCCAGGGAGTTTGGCAATTGCCAAACTCTGTATGAGCTTTGTGCCTGCACTGAATGGATTTCAAAGCTCCTCTAAGTGCATGGAAAGGAAACCACAGAATCACGGTATGTTAAGGATGGAATGGACCTTAAAAGCCTCTGGGCAGGGACACCTCCCACCAGATCATGTAGCTCCAAGCCCCATCCTAGGCTTTGAAGACTTTCAGGGCTGGAACCTCCACAACGCCCCTGGGGAACCTGCTCCAGTGCCTCACCACCCTCACAGTAAAAAATTTCTTCCTAATATCTAACCTGAATTTCCTTTCTTTCAATTTATACCTGTAACTCCTTGGCCTGTCACTACAAGACACCAGAGATGTTTTAAACTCAGCAGACTGGCGGCTCAAATTGGAAACCAGCCCAAGGAATGGGTTAAAAATTGCAAGTCAACCCCAAGGCTGAGGGAAGAGAAGGGTGCATATCTTCTCCTGCAGCATCAGGAGCTGGTTGCATCCAGCTCAGAGTCAGGGACTGGCACTGAGACAGCCTGGAAAATCCAGTCTAACAGATGGAATGATTGTACTGCAATGGACATCTCTCCCCAGGCTGTGAGAGCAGGATGCCCCTGCAGCTCAGAGGGGAAGGCCAAGGACCCTTGGTTGAACTCAGCTCTCAGACTCTGAACCTTGGGAACATTTCTATCAACACCCCCTACGTTTATGAGGTGAGCAGTAGGGCTTGGGATGGATCCTGATGGCTCGTGAGGCAGGAGCAAGCCTGCTGGAGCTGTGGAATTGCTGCCAACCTGGGCACTTGTGAGCAGGGAATATTTGATGTACTGGTGAAATCTGGAAGAACGCAGCTAGCTGCGAGAATTAATGTGAATTGCAGGACACATTGATCATCGACACTTCGAACGCACTTGCGGCCCCGGGTTCCTCCCGGGGCTACGCCTGTCTGAGCGTCGCTTGACGATCAATCGCCGTCCGGGGGCCACCCCGGCGGCGCGGCTGGGGTCGCCTCGCAGGCCCGTTGCCCGCGGTGGGCGGCGGCGGCGGCGGCGGCCCGCCGGTGCCTCGGAGGGAAGGCGGTCGGGGGGGTTGGGCGAGGGAAGCGTTTCCCTCGGCCGCCCTCGATCCCTTGCCTGCGGCCCGGCGGGCGTCGTCGTCGTCGCCGCCGCCGCGCGAAGGGCCTTCGTCCCCCTAAATGCAGACTCGGGGAGCGCTCCGTAGCTCCCCGCTCCCGGAACGAGCCGCTGGGGCCGGAGCTCGTCCTCGCCGGGGGCCCCGCCGCGGATGCGGCGGCGGCGGCCGGGGGGAGAGCGAGAGACGGCGCCGAAAGCGCCGCCGAGGGCCGAGGGAAGGGAGAGCGAGCGAGAGAGAGAGAGAGAGAGGCGAGAGAGGGAGGCGAGGCGCGGGCCTCGCCCCCGGCCTCCCCCCCGCGCGGGCGGCTGTCTGCGGGTGGGTTACCGCGAGGGTACCGTGCCGTGCTGCCGCGCGCGCGAGGCCGAGAGCGCCGGGGACGGGGGGTTCCGACCCCCTCCTCCCTTGGCCCGCCCTGCTCCTCCTCCTCCTCCTCCTCCTCCTCTTCCGTCGCGGTCTCGGGGCGCCGAGGGCGCGCCGTCGCTCCTCTCGCTCTCCCCGCCGAGGCCGTCGCGCGCCGCCGCCCGGCCGGCGTCCTCCCGCGCGGGGCCGTCTCTGCCCGCGGGCCTTGCCTTTTCGGTTCTCGTCTCCGGGATGGGGGCTGTCCGCCGTCTCCCCTCCCCGCTGGGGCGGGGGGGACGCGAGAGGCGGCCGTCCCGGCGCGGGCGCCCGCGGGCGCCCGCGGCGCGGCATGGCGCGGCCGAGCTTTGGGGCTTTGGGCTTGCGAC
>NW_022147673.1:0-11216 GCF_901933205.1 Camarhynchus parvulus
TCAGGTTGGAGTTCTGACTCTGTCAGTGTTGTTCTAGTTTACTGCATTGTTTATTTGTTTAATTTTTTTCCCTAATAAAGAACTGCTATTCCTGCTCCCATATCTGTGCCTGAGAGCCCCTTAATTTCAAAATGAGAACAATTTGGAGGGAGGGGTTTACATTTTCCATTTCAGGGGCAGCTCCTGCCTTCATTAGCACACACACCTGTCTTTTCCAAGCCAAGACAAGGGGAAGGTTTCAAAGCCTCAGTTATAATGCCAATAAAGTTTGAAGGAACTAAAAGTTTGAAGGAAATAAAATAGGAATTGGGGATGTTCTATTAGTTCCAGAAGCAGGGTGAAATTTATTAGGACAGGATTTACAGGTGCAGTTTGACATTGGAGTGCTCCCAGAGGAAGGGAAAATGGTACTTAAGCTTCTCCAATTAAGGGAAGAAAATGAGGACAAAATTCATGAGGTGGTGTGGGCAAAACCAAAAAGTGAGATAAATTGAACATGAAACCTATGGTACTAAAACTAGTTAATGAGAACCATCCAGTTTGGGTACAACAATACCCACTCTCCCTGGAGGGAGATGAGGACTGCAGCCACTGATCCAGGACCTACTTGAGGATGGGACCTTAGAACCATGTATGTCCCCATAACACACCCATATTACCAGTAAAGAAGTCAGATGGGACTTACAGGCTTGTCCAAGATTTGAGAGAAGTGAACAAAAGAACAGTGAATTGGTGCCCAGTAGTGCCTAACCCCTCTACACTACTGAGTAATATCCCCCAGCACACCAGTGGTTTACTGTCATAGACCTAAAAGATGCTTTTTTTTTTCCACTGGCAGAGGAAAGTGGGATATATTTGCCTTTGAATGGGAGGACCCTGATTCTGGGAGGAAGCAACAGCTTTGGTGGACTGGGTTACCCCAAGGGTTTTCTGAATCCCCAAACCTGTTTGGTCAAGCCCTAGGAGAAGTACTGCAACTCTTTTCCATTAAACCTGAGATAAAAGCTCATCCAATATGTAAATTATTTCCTTTTCTCTCAGGATGGGAAGAAAAAAAAGTTTGGGAATCCACCATAGCATTGTTAAATTTTCTGGGGGACCAAGGACTTTGGGTATCAAAGGGATTCTCCAATTTGTAGAGAGGTAAGTAAAATTCTAGGACATGTGATTTGTCAAGGGAGCTGGCTGCTGAACCCTGAGAGAATTGCAGGGATAGCCTCACTCCCATGGCCAAAAACTAAGAGGGAAGTCAGAAGGTTTTTAGGCCTGTTGGGATATTGTAGGCTATGGATTGAAGGATACACACAGGCCATCCAGTTCTTGTATGAAAAGTTAGTTGAAGAAGAGATTAGGTGGGAAAAAGATGATGAACAAAAGTTTGAAGCTTTAAAGCAAAAATTAGTCAGTGCACCAGCACTGAGTCTTCCTGCCTTAGACAAACCCTTCTATCTGTTTGTGGATATAGAAAAAGGGGTAGCACATGGAGTGTTAGCCCAGGACTGGGGAGGATCCAGGAAACCAGTGGCCTATTTATCAAAATTACCAGACCCTGTCAGCTGGGGGTGGCCAACCTGCATTCAGGCTGTGGCAGTGACTGCCCTACTCATAGCAGAAAGAAAAAATTAACCTTTTGGGGAAAAATTGAAGATATATATCCCTAACTCAGTAAGGAGTATCCTGAGCCAAAAGGCTGAGAAATGGCTCACTGATTCCTGAGTGCTAAAGTATGAAGCCATCTTAATAGATAATGGTTTAGAGCTAATTGTGAGTAACCAACTCAACCCTGCCCAGTTTTTTGTATGGAGAACCAGATGAGGAACTAATACATAATTGCCTAGAGGTTATAAACTATCAAACTAAAGTAAGAGAGGACCTAACAGATCAACCACTCCAAGGTGGAAAACAATTGTACATCAATGGATCTTCACGGGTAATAAAGGGGCACAGGGTATCAGGGGTAGCTATAGTGCATGAAGGGTTGGTGGCCATAGAAAAGAGAAAGTTACCTTCCAACTGGTCAGCCCAAGGTGTGAGTTGTGTGCCCTAAAAAACCTGAGCTCTGGAAATATTAGCACAGAAAAGGGAACAATATATACAGGACTCAAAATACACTTTTTAAATAGTGCATACCTTTGGAAAAATTTGGGAAGAGAGGGGGCTATTCAATTCAAAGGGAAAGGGACTGATTCATGAAAAATTTCTTTTGGAAGAGTTAGAAACCTTACAATTGCCAGAAGAAGTAGCAGTGGTATATAGCAGTGGTATATGTTAAAAAGGACACCAAAAAGGGGTGACTCAGAAGGCACAAAGGAACAATTTAGCCAGTTTAGAAGCTAAAAATGCAAGTGAATCAGTGACAGAAAACTAATAATAGTATTAACACCCATGAGAGAAATGCAAAAAGTCCCTGTATTCAGTGGGACAGAAGAGGAAGAACTCCTTAAAATAGGAGCCAAGAAAAGATAACAAAGGGAAGTGGAGATAAGCAGATGGGAGGCAAATGTTGAATAAACCCCTTGCCAGGAAAATGCTGGAAGGCATACATGGAACAACACATTGGGATACACAAGTGCTAAGTGATCAATTTTTAAGGGATTTGGGATGCATAGGAATTTTCAGAATAGCCAAGCAAGTAACTGAATGGTGTGTGATATGTCAACAAGTTAATAAGAAAATCATGAGGAAAACACCCAGAGGAGGGTGAGAACTGCCTTATGGCCCTTCAAAACATCCAAGTAGACTTTACTGAGCTTCCCCAGGTACAACGGTGGAAGTTTTTGCCAGTGATAGTAGATCACGTGACTCATTGGGTAGAGGTGGTACCCACTGTGAAAGCCAATGCCAATGTTGTGAGTAAAACACTTCTAGAATCAATCATTCCCCGATATGGGATGGCAAACAGGATTGATTCAGACCAGGGAACTCATTTCACATCAAAGATATGAAAATCAAGACCCTTCTGTTGTATTTTGATAAGGTCTTAATAAACAATTTAAATTTTTGAAAGTGAAAATGATTTCTCACATGGGGTTGGGGAATGTGAGGAAAGGCAATCCACACTGGGTCAGCTCCAAGGTACAACTTCTCTGACCTGGCCAGATGTTATTAGGAGCAGCCCTACATCAATAGCAATCACGGAATGCTGCAATCAGCTCTTCTCTAAAGAGAACAGTAATAAAATATACTCTTTAAAATAGGATTACATATTTCTTAGAAGCTCTTTGAAATATTTCTCCATAACTGTAAAAAAGGAAAACTTCCTGATGAACAGGACAAGACCAGGGGAAATCAAGGCAGAGCCATGGTTTGTCAGGACTTGCCTGATCCTAATGAGCCCTGTGGTGCATTTGGAGCTGAGCCCTGGAACCTCAGGGCCTGAGAGGAGATTGCACAAACCTTTCCAGGAGTCAAAGTCAGAGGAAAAACCCAAAGTGTCTCAAGGCATGAATGGGTCCCACTGAGGTCCATCCCCAACACAGGCTCCTCATGGACTCCTTGGAGGAGAGAACTGGAGGCCAGGATGGCACAAAAACCTCTCAGAGATTCAGACTGTAGAAAGGAAAATCCAAAGTACCTTAAAACCTTGAGTATCTCAAAGTATTAATGAGCCCCACTGAGTGTCAGTACAAAGCTCTCAAGGGACTCGTTAAAGCAGATAATTGGGGCCATGATTGCACAAACCTCTCACAGAGTCTGTATCAAAAGGGAAACACCAAGTACCTTAAAATAACTGAAGTACCTTGAAGCATTAATGAGCCCACCATTATTGATAAAGTCTCCCAAGGGATTAAAGGAGATATTGGAGGCTGTGAATGCACAATCTTTCTCATACAGTCCGTATGAAAAGGGGACAAATTGAAGCAATAATGAGCCCCACTGAGTGTTGTTACTGACAAAGCCTCTCCAGGGACTAATTACAGCAGATAATTGGAGGCCATGATTGCACAAACCTCTCAGAGACTCCAAGGCAAAAGCCAAAGCCAAAGTCCTTTGAAAAACCTGCAGTCCCTGCAGGGAGCATGAAAGGAGCCCCCAGGGCCATTGCTGAGCAAGGCTCCCCAGGGACTCCTTCCAGCAGATCCTTGAGGCCACTGGGATGTGGGCTAGGGGGGGATGCTGAGGGCAGGACAAGGGGCTGACAGTGCCCAGCCTGGCTGGGGCTGTGCCAGGAGGCCCCAGGGCCTCAGGACAAGGTGTCTCCTGCCAGCCCTTGCTGGCACAGACCCTGCTGTGCCCCAGGGCACCAAGACTTGGCTTCTCTTTGTCCCCACCTGTCAGCACTGCCTGCAGTTCTCTGCTCTGCCTGGGGCCTGGGGACACTTTCTCAGTCGTGTCCCTCAGTGGGACCCATTAAAAGTCCAAGAAACTTTGGAGTTGGATTCTGACTTGGAGTTCTGCAGAGGTTTCTTCAGCTCCCTCTCAGGGACTGATGTTCAGGGCCTGAGCACAAAGCCCCAGAGGCTCATTAAAGTCCTTGTGCTGTGTCTGTGCTGCTGAGCTGGGCTGGGCTCCTGGCACAGAGGCAGCTCCTGGTAACCAAGAAGAGCTTCAAAAGCACATTTCTCTTGATGAGCAGCTCTTCTGCCAGCCCAGCAGGGCTGGGGCACTGCCTGCAGCCAGCCCGGGCACAGCACAGAGGCACAGAGAGCTTCAATCAGTCAGGGCTGGGAAGGTGCTGAGAAGTGCCTGGGGCACAATCACTGCCAGCCCTTGGCACAGGAACCTCTGGCTGCAGGACAATGCAGCTGCAGCTCCTGGAGCCATCTCCTACAGCTGGAACATCCCAATGCCTGCAGAGCCTGTGAGTACATTCTCTGATTGTCTCTTGTGCAGAGCAGCCAGGGGTGCCCAGGGCTGTCCTGCAGAGCAGGGTCCTGCAGCCCAGGGCGCTGTGCTGGGGCAGGGACTCTGCTGCCTGCCAGGGACAGCTCTCAGCCAGCCCTGGCAGCTGCTCCCAGCGCTGGGGGACAAGGTCTGGGTGGGAGGAGACAGCTGGTCAGGCTTGGAAGTGTTCTCCTTGTGTGGGGAGGATGCTGCATTGTTCAGGGCTGCTCCCAGCATGGCATTTAACTGCAGAACATTTCCAAGTAGATTATACAGGGAGCACAGCAAGGCAGGGGCTGCATAAGGCAAATTCCTGCTTTTTTAATCTACTGCTCTGTGTTGCCGGGATGGGAAATTGCACATAGATATTCATCTCTCAGTTCAGGCTGAGGAAAATAAATAGATTTTCTCTCAGATCTGAATAAACCAGGCAGTGACAGAAATCAGCACAGGGCCTCTCAGAGGCAGCATCAGTGTTGCTTTTCCAGCCTCCTCAGGGTTGCTCTGACGTTGCCATCAGAGCTCCATCAGGCACTTCCTCCTGCTGGCATTGGCAGACACGCGGCAGCTGCAGCTCCTGCACTTCTGCCTCTTGCTGGGCATCTCCCTGGCTGCCCTCCTGGGCAACGGCCTCATCATCAGCGCCGTAGCCTGCGGCCACCACCTGCACACGCCCATGTTCTTCTTCCTGCTCAACCTGGCCCTCAGCGACCTGGGCTGCATCTGCACCACTGTCCCCAAAGCCATGCACAATTCCCTCTGGGACACCAGGAACATCTCCTACACTGGATGTGCTGCTCAGTTATTTATGCTTGTCTTCTTCATCTCAGCAGAGCTTTCCCTCCTGACCATCATGTGCTACGACCGCTACGTGTCCATCTGCAAACCCCTGCACTACGGGACCCTCCTGGGCAGCAGAGCTTGTGCCCACATGGCAGCAGCTGCCTGGGCCAGTGCCTTTCTCAATGCTCTCATGCACACAGCCAATACATTTTCCCTGCCCCTGTGCCATGGCAATGCCCTGGGCCAGTTCTTCTGTGAAATCCCACAGATCCTCAAGCTCTCCTGCTCACACTCCAACTTCCTCAGGGAACTTGGCCTCATTGCTGTTAGTGCCTGTTTAGGTTTCGGTTGTTTTGTGTTCATTGTTTTCTCCTATGTGCAGATCTTCAGGGCTGTGCTGAGGATCCCCTCTGAGCAGGGACGGCACAAAGCCTTTTCCACCTGCCTCCCTCACCTGGCTGTGCTCTCCCTGTTCCTCAGCACTGGCATATTTGCTCAATTGAAGCCCCCCTCCATCTCTTCCCCATC
Source organism: Camarhynchus parvulus (assembly GCF_901933205.1). Lineage (NCBI taxonomy): Eukaryota > Metazoa > Chordata > Aves > Passeriformes > Thraupidae > Camarhynchus > Camarhynchus parvulus. Next base: position 6,136 of record NW_022147673.1, read on the forward strand.
CCTGGATCTGGCCCTGTCTGTTCTGTACTCGGTGGTGCCTCCAGCCCTGAACCCCCTCATCTACAGCCTGAGGAACCAAGAGCTCAAGGATGCCCTGAGGAAAATGATGACTGTGTCTTTTCAGAAACAATAAACTCTCTTTTTTCTGCTCCATAACCTTCAGAATGTAACTCTTTACAATCTCAGGCTTTTTTTTCCTAATTGTGCAGTTTTTCATTGGGACCTTTTCCTATTATTTTTCTGGTGTGACAATGTTTTTTATAAAATACTGTAGTACTACGCTGAGTATGTCAACATGAGCATCTACTTTTCTTGTGTAACACAAAGACTTTCAGGAGCTTGTTCCCTGTTCATTTCAACAAAAACCAGCGTCTGCCTTGACTTGTGTGTCCAAGGCATTTCCTCAGCCCTTCTCTGGCTCTGCAGGGGCAGTGCCTGTGAGCAGAGCTGGAGGGAAGGGGCTCCCAGCACAGCAGCACAGCCAGGGACAATGGCCCTGCCTCTTTGCACCTCTGCTCCCCCCAGCTCCACACTCCCCTTCCCAGCCCTGCTGTGGGTGCAAGGCCAGAGTGCTCTGGCAGCTTGGTCACTGTCCTGCTGTGTCCCTGCTGTGACCTCAGGCAGGGCCAGGCCATGGGCACTGCTGGGACACAGCTGGGCTCCAGCACAGCAGCTCCACCAGCAAAGGGCATCTCCTGAGGGCAGGGCAGGGAGGCTTTGCTCCCCTCCAGAGGCACTCTCAGGACTCTTCAGGGGCTCCTTCTGTTCCTTGTTCTCCCAGGGCTCAGTGGGATGAGATCAGGGTCTCACTGGGGCCTGCAGGGGACTCAGGCCTGGGTCAGGTTTTGCTTGTTGGTGGCCAGTGCCCATCAGATGGTGAATGGTCTGTGCTGAACCTTCCTGGGGCTCTGCAGCTTGTGCCAGGGCTGATGGCAGGGGAATGTTTGTCTGGAGGGCCTTGGGAGCTGCAGGAGAGCACAGGGGACCTGCAGGGACAGAGTGTGCCAGGGACCAGCAGGGAGTGGAGCTCACTGGGCACGGCCTGGCCAGGGTGGGGTCACCCGAGATCAGGGACTGAATGTCTGCTGTGAGCCAGGAGAGCTCTGCAGCCCAGGGACACAGCAGGCACAGGGAAAGGAGTCTGGGCACTGACTCCTCTGACCCTCAGGGATCTCCCCCAGGAGGATCCAGGGCAGCCCCAAGCCCCTCTGGCAGCCCTGGAACAAGGCAGGCACCTCTGAGCCCCCTCCATGGCCCCCCGCAGAGCCCGTGTGGGAGGGGGTCAGTGCAGGAGCACCATCAGCTGCCTCTGTGTCCCAGGCTGAGCCCCAGAGCCCAGCAGAGGCACCCAGGGCCCCGGGCAGCACAGCCCCGTGCACTGCAGAGCAGCAGCCCCAGCTCAGGCTCTGGGGAGCAGGGCAGGGCTGCAGCAATGGCTGCTCGGGCCAGCACAGACCTGTTCCCCTGGGAAAGGCTCTGGGGGCAGCTGGCACGGGCCAGGAGCAGAGCAGGAGCCCGTGGCTGTGCAGAGGAGCCCTGGCAAGAGGCTGCCCTGTCCCTGGGCCAGCAGGAGCTGCCTGAGGAGCCCCGGGGCCAACTCTGTGCTGGGCTGGGCAGCGGGGCTGGCCCTGGGGCTGCAGGAGCTGCCCGAGCTGAGCATCTGCTGAGCATCCCAGACACAGAGTGGCTGTCCCTGACCTGCAGTGCCTCCAGTTCCTGCTGCAGGGCCAGACCTGACTCTGCTGCTCTGCTGGGCTGGGGCAGTGCCAGAGAGGGGAAAACAATGGAGCCTTGTCCCCACGAGTCCCCACAGTGTCAGAATGGTCTCAGTGGTTCCATGAGGCCCCACAGGGTCACAAGGGCCCCTTGGTTCTGTGGAGCCCACAGGGTCAGTTTTGCCAGTGGGCAGGATCAGCACCAAAGACACAGACACCAAATGAAGGAATTGTGTAATTTATATAATGTATATCTGCAAAAAATTACAAAAGGAGAAGCTCAGCAAAACACATAATCATTAGAAAATAGTTACAAAAGCAGAAGCTCAGCAATGCACCCAACCATCCCCACCAAAGATTGCCTGCAGTGATTAACAAAGATCCAGCCCCAGTTACCCTCAGCCTTTACCATCCCCCAGACCCACACAGCAGCTGGGGAAGCTGTCACAGCCAAGGGCTGCAGAGCCACTCCTGGGCACTGGCAATTCCTGCAGGTGCCTCCAGCCCCAGGTGAGGCTCCAACCCCGCTGGGACAGGGCCCAGCTCTGACAGTGCTGAATGAACAAACTGACAGCACTTCTAGTGGGGCAACATCTGGTTTCATCCTCCTCTTGGGTCCCTCCCAAAGCCTGGCCAGGGCCCCAGGAGGAACCAAGGGAGGTGACTTTGATCCTTCAGCCCCAAACAAAGCCAGATGGGCCCTTTTCTGGTTTCCAAATACAGAAAAGTAAATCCATATTTCACCAATGAACACATACAGAGATCATATTGCTAATAATGATTCATTAATGAGCAAATACAAATGTAACCTTTGGTTGGAAGGTTCATCTGGAGCTCAGCTTTGCCTCAGGGCCTGTTGTTCAGGCCTCAGTCAGGGCCTGGTGAGGCCTCAGTGCTTCAATCAGTGCTTTGACCTGCAGATGAACTGCAACCTTCAGAACAATTCTTTGGATAACAGAGTTTAGATTTAGGTATTAGGCATAAAGGCATCACCTCTTGTTCTTCAATTAAGTGCTGTTCAAGTTCATTACTCAGAGCTATAATTCACATTCCTTTTAAAACAGCCCTAATTAGTTGCTATTCTCTGTTCTTTATCAAATGCCCCCTTTTTTCTTGAGACTGTGTCTCTTTTTGGACAAGTCTCAGTACTCCATTTCCAGCACAAGGTGTCACAACAACTCTAACATGGAATCATAACACACCAAGTGCTCACACTGCAATGATCACAGTGACTGCCACAAATGCATTCCACAGCAGCCTCCAATTTGGCAGCCATGAAGCCAATCCCACCAAGAAGAATTTTCTTCTTCCTTCCACTCCTCTACTGTTCTTTCTATCAAGGTGATTCCTGATTGTTGGACCTCAAACCCAGCACTGACAGACATTCCTGCAACATTCCTGTCCTGGAATAGCCCAGGCTCCTCCCTGGCCAGCAAGCAGATAATCCAAGGCCATGTGGTTCTGTAGAGCCCCATTCATGTTTGTTGGAGCTCCCTGGATGTGCTATTGGATATTTTAACAGGATCATTTGCTGTTTCTTCCGAGCAGCTCCAGCACCCCAGGTTCTACTGACATTGGGAGTGATGGGGAAGCACAGAAATCCTCTCACACTGTGGCCTCTGGAACTAGAACAGGGTTTGGTTTCTCCTAAAGGGAAATCTTAGGGAATCCTGCCAAACTGATCATTGCATTCCTGTGCTCCACAGCACAGTTTTGTGTAACTGTCCCTGCACTGACTCCGTTACGAGGCAGAGCCCATGGACAGAGTTCTGGCCACCCCACAGGCTGGGCCCTCCAAGGGAACCCCATTCCTCCCAACTCCAGCTGAGAACACACCCAGCAATTGGTGACATGCAGTACTTTGGCTACTTTGATCTTTAAATCTTCAAAACAATTTTGATGACCAATCCCTTGGTGAAACACTAGAGGTGTTTCTGCAAACAGAGATTCTGGCTGACTCTCAAGATACAACTTACAGACATCAGCAGTACTTCAGTGACAAGGTTAATCATTCTTTTTCCTCAATCTCATTTGAGATAAGAACAACAATTCTGTTGTCCATGGAGCTGGCACCACGTTAATTCCAGAATAATGCCCCGAGGCCCTTTGCTGTTCAGCTTTACCATGCTGTCTGTGGCTAACAAGGCTTGGGGGGCCCTTTCCCCTCTGGCTGGAAGGGGCCGGGTCCCAGTCCCTGAGGGGCACCCAGGCTCCTGGATGGAATTCCTGTGCCAGTCCCTCAGTGTCACAGCAGCCTTCACATGGAGCCCCGTGGATCAGAGCATTTTCCAAAGGGGCCCTTGGGGCAAACAGGGAGATTTGGTCTGGCAGGATGTGGAAAACAATCTCCTGTCAGATTTTCTTGTTCTCACACAGAACACTTGGCTGCAGGGACACATTCCCATTGTTCCTGCCCAGGGTTCAGGACTCAGAGCTGTCTTTCCCAGGAGCTGTTCCTTCAGCTGCCTCGGGAGGGCCATTTGGCCTCCGGACCCACACTCTGGCTCCATTATTAGGGCTGCTGCATCCAAACCCTTCATCTCCACAAACGGTGGTGATTGCAGGTGGATCTCCTTTTTTCACAATCCTTCTTAAAATTGCAATATTGATAATTTTGCTACCCTGTCATGGGGTTGACTAATCCAATCCTGGTCACTATTGTTTAACAGAATTACTGTAATTTCTCCTTGATATTCTGCAGCAATTCCTCCTGCCATGACATGAACACTTTGCAAGGCCAAGCTCCAAGCGAGCAGTTACCAAAGCAAAGTGTCCTGGAGGAATCTGAATTCCTGTTTCAGTATTGATGGCTCTCATTTGCTTTGAATTTCTCCTCATTCATTCCAGTGCATGAAGGCCCAGCCCTGCAGCCTCTGGGCTGGCCCTGCCAGGGGCCATCACAGCCAGAACAATTTCCCAGGCAGTCCAAGTCTCACTGCCCATGGTTGGATTTGCAAATTGGGGGCAGCCGTGCACAGCCAGGGGGTTTCCATTTCCCCAGTGGGCCATTGTTAAGGGCATGGAGCACATCTGGGAGATGGGTTCTCCATGGGCAAAGGTTCCCATCTCCTCATTTGTTCAACTGCTCTTCTAACAACCCCTTCACCCTTTCAACCAATCCTGCAGCTTGTGCATAGTCTGGTACATGAAAAACCCTGCAGGCTTAATCACTGTATTTTTCACAGGAACAGACAAAGCACTCTGCATCACAGTATCAGCAAACCCTGTCAAAATAGCCAATTTCCTCCCTTCCTCCTTTTTTCATTGTATACAATCTCACAAAGTTGACCACTGACATTAGGGTCCTGGCCAATCCTGTTCTGTAGGGTATTTAGTGTTACATCCCTGAGCAGCCAAAGCTACCAA
>NW_022147674.1:0-11086 GCF_901933205.1 Camarhynchus parvulus
TCTTCCCAAAGGCGAAGAACGAAGCACACAACACTGGCATTGTGTGTGCAGCTTGCAAACTGATAGAAAACAGTACCTTACCACTCTCCTGCCTTTTGCATTCACATGAAAATTGTAATAGAAGGAGTTTTGGACGACTTTCTTTTCCTTGGTGAAAAACACTCTGCAAACATTTGTGCAACCTCTAGAACACGATAGGAGATGTTTTCTGTCCTGGCACAGTTTCTCCTTGCGAGACATAGTGGGAAAGCTTTTCTAAGGTGTAGGTGACAAGAGGCGCTAAAGGCCAAGAACGAAGCAGCACAACACTGGCATTGTGTGTGCATTTGCAAACTGATGGAAAACAGTACCTTACCACTCTCCTGCCTTTTGCATTCACATGAATATTGCAATAGAAGGAGTTTTGGACGACTTTCTTTTCCTTGGTGCAAAACACTCTGCAAACCTTTGTGCAACCTCTAGAACACGATAGGAGATGTTTTCTGTCCTGGCACAGTTTCTCCTTGCGAGACATAGTGAGAAAGCTTTTTCTAAGGTGTAGGTGACAAGAGACGCTAAAGGCCAAGAACGAAGCAGCACAACACTGGCATTGTGGGTGCATTTTTCAAACTGATGGAAAACAGTACCTTACCACTCTCCTGCCTTTTGCATTCACATGAAAATTGCAATAGAAGGAGTTTTGGACGACTTTCTTTTCCTTGGTGCAAAACATTCTGCAAACCTTTGTGCAACCTCTAGAACACGATAGGGGAGATGTTTTCTGTCCTGGCACAGTTTCTCCTTGCGAGACATAGTGAGAAAGCGGTTTTTTTCTAAGGTGTAGGTGACAAGAGACGCTAAAGGCAAGAACGAAGCAGCACAACACTGGCATTGTGTGTGCATTTTGCAAACTGATGGAAAACAGTACCTTACCACTCTCCTGCCTTTTGCATTCACATGAAAATTGTAATAGAAGGAGTTTGACGACTTTTTTTCCTTGGTGCAAAACACTCTGCAAACCTTTGTGCAACCTCTAGAACATGATAGGAGATGTTTTCTGTCCTGGCACAGTTTCTCCTTGCGAGACATAGTGGGAAAGCTTTTTCTAAGGTGTAGGTGACAAAGAGCTAACGGTAAAGGCGAAAACACTGGATTGTGTGGGTGCTCTCGCAAGCTAAGGAAAACGGTCCCGGCGTCTTTTCGGCAAATTCACATGAATCTAAATAGAAGGAGTTTTGGCTTTCTTTTTCCTTGGTGCAAAAAATGCTCTTTGTGCAACCTCTAGAACAAGCCGCTTCTTCGCCTGTAGTTTCTCGGAGAGTGAAAGCGGCATCTTCCCAAAGGCGCTAAAGAACGAAGCAGCACAACACTGGCATTGTGTGTGCAGCTTGCAAACTGATAGAAAACAGTACCTTACCACTCTCCTGCCTTTTGCATTCACATAAATATTGTAATAGAAGGAGTTTTGGACGACTTTCTTTTCCTTGGTGAAAAACACTCTGCAAACCTTTGTGCAACCTCTAGAACACGATAGGAGATGTTTTCTGTCCTGGCACAGTTTCTCCTTGCGAGACATAGTGGGAAAGCTTTTTCTAAGGTGTAGGTGACAAGAGGCGCTAAAGGCAAGAACGAAGCAGCACAACACTGGCATTGTGTGTGCATTTTGCAAACTGATGGAAAACAGTACCTTACCACTCTCCTGCCTTTTGCATTCACATGAATATTGCAATAGAAGGAGTTTTGGACGACTTTCTTTTCCTTGGTGCAAAACACTCTGCAAACCTTTTGTGCAACCTCTAGAACACGATAGGAGATGTTTTCTGTCCTGGCACAGTTTCTCCTTGCGAGACATAGTGGGAAAGCTTTTTCTAAGGTGTAGGTGACAAGAGGCGCTAAAGGCCAAGAACGAAGCAGCACAACACTGGCATTGTAGGTGTGCAGTTTGCAAACTGATAGAAAACATTACCTTACCACTCTCCTGCCTTTTGCATTCACATGAAAATTGCAATAGAAGGAGTTTTGGACGACTTTCTTTTCCTTGGTGCAAAACACTCTGCAAACCTTTGTGCAACCTCTAGAACACGATAGGAGATGTTTTCTGTCCTGGCACAGTTTCTCCTTGCGAGACATAGTGGGGAAAGCTTTTCTAAGGTGTAGGTGACAAAGAGGCGCTAAAGGCCAATGAACGAAGCAGCACAACACTGGCATTGTGGCATTGTGTGCTGTTTGCAAACTGATGGAACCAGTACCTTACCACTCTCCTGCCTTTTGCATTCACATGAAAATTGAATAGAAGGAGTTTTGGACGAGTTTCTTTTCCTTGGTGCAAAACACTCTGCAAACCTTTGTGCAACCTCTAGAACACGATAGGAGATGTTTTCTGTCCTGGCACAGTTTCTCCTTGCGAGACATAGTGGGAAAGCTTTTTCTAAGGTGTAGGTGACAAGAGGCGCTAAAGGCGACAAAACGAAAGCAGCACAACACTGGCATTGTGTGTGCATTTTGCAAACTGATGGAAAACAGTACCTTACCACTCTCCTGCCTTTTGCATTCACATGAATATTGCAATAGAAGGAGTTTTGGACGACTTTCTTTTCCTTGGTGCAAAACACTCTGCAAACCTTTGTGCAACCTCTAGAACACGATAGGAGATGTTTTCTGTCCTGGCACAGTTTCTCCTTGCGAGACATAGTGTGAAAGCTTTTTCTAAGGTGTAGGTGACAAAGAGGCGCTAAAGGCCAAAGCGAAGCAGCACAACACTGGCATTGTGGGTGCATTTTGCAAACTGATGGAAAACAGTACCTTACCACTCTCCTGCCTTTTGCATTCACATGAATATTGCAATAGAAGGAGTTTTGGACGACTTTCTTTTCCTTGGTGCAAAACACTCTGCAAACCTTTGTGCAACCTCTAGAACATGATAGGAGATGTTTTCTGTCCTGGCACAGTTTCTCCTTGCGAGACATAGTGGGAAAGCTTTTTTTTCTAAGGTGTAGGTGACAAGAGGCGCTAAAGGACAAGAACGAAGCAGCACAACACTGGCATTGTGTGTGCATTTTGCAAACTGATGGAAAACAGTACCTTACCACTCTCCTGCCTTTTGCATTCACACATGAATTTGAAAAGAAGGAGTTTTGGACGACTTTCTTTTTTCCTTGGTGCAAAACACTCTGCAAACCTTTGTGCAACCTCTAGAACACGATAGGAGATGTTTTCTGTCCTGGCACAGTTTCTCCTTGAGAGACATAGTGGGAAAGCTTTTTCTAAGGTGTAGGTGACAGGTGACAGAGAGGCGGCATCTTCCCAAAGCGAAGCGGCACAACACTGGCATTGTGTGTGCATTTTGCAAACTGATGGAAAACAGTACCTTACCACTCTCCTGCCTTTTGCATTCACATGAATATTGCAATAGAAGGAGTTTTGGACGACTTTCTTTTCCTTGGTGCAAAACACTCTGCAAACTTTTGTGCAACCTCTAGAACATGATAGGAGATGTTTTCTGTCCTGGCACAGTTTCTCCTTCGAGACATAGTGAAAGCTTTTTCTAAGGTGTAGGTGACAAGACGCGCTAAAGCAGCACAAACTGGATGTGGAGCTCTCGAAGCTAAGCGCCCGGTCTCCTGCGTTTTGCGGCAGAAAGAAAGCGCTCGGGTTTTTGCATGGCGGCGGCAAAATGCTCTTTTGCAACCCTCTAGAACGAAGAAGATGTTTTCTGTCCTGGCCTCTCCTTAGACCGGAGAGAGGCGGCATCTTCCCAAAAGGCGCTAAAAACAAAAGCGAAGCAGCACAACACTGGCATTGTGTGTGCAGCTTGCAAACTGATAGAAAACAGTACCTTACCACTCTCCTGCCTTTTGCATTCACATGAATATTGCAATAGAAAGGTTTTGGACGACTTTCTTTTCCTTGGTGCAAAACACTCTGCAAACCTTTGTGCAACCTCTAGAACACGATAGGAGATGTTTTCTGTCCTGGCACAGTTTCTCCTTGCGAGACATAGTGGGAAAGCTTTTTCTAAGGTGTAGGTGACAAGAGAGGCGCTAAAGGCCAAGAACGAAGCAGCACAACACTGGCATTGTGGGTGCATTTTGCAAACTGATGGAAAACAGTACCTTACCACTCTCCTGCCTTTTGCATTCACATGAAAATTGAAATAGAAGGAGTTTTGGACGACTTTCTTTTCCTTGGTGCAAAACACTCTGCAAACCTTTGTGCAACCTCTAGAACACGATAGGAGATGTTTTCTGTCCTGGCACAGTTTCTCCCTTGCGAGACATAGTGGGAAAGCTTTTTCTAAGGTGTAGGTGACAAGAGGCGCTAAAAGGCCAAGAACGAAGCAGCACAACACTGGCATTGTGTGTGCATTTTGCAAACTGATGGAAAACAGTACCTTACCACTCTCCTGCCTTTTGCATTCACATGAATATTGCAATAGAAGGAGTTTTGGACGACTTTTCTTTTCCTTGGTGCAAAACACTCTGCAAACCTTTGTGCAACCTCTAGAACACGATAGGAGATGTTTTCTGTCCTGGCACAGTTTCTCCTTGCGAGACATAGTGGGAAAGCTTTTTCTAAGGTGTAGGTGACAAGAGGCGCTAAAGGCGAAGAGACGGACACTCTCGAAGCTAAGCGCCCGGTCCCGGCGTCTTTTCTGCCTTTTGCAGAAAATTGTAATAGCGCAGCTTGGTGCAAAACACGGCGGCAAAATGCAACCTTTGCGAAGAAGATGTTTTCTGTCCTGGCCAGTTTCTCCTGGTAGACATAGGAGAGAGCTTTGTCATCTTGACCAAAGGCGAAAACAAACGGCGGCACAACACTGGCATTGTGTGTGCAGCTTGCAAACTGATAGAAAACAGTACCTTACCACTCTCCTGCCTTTTGCATTCACATGAATATTGCAATAGAAGGAGTTTTGGACGACTTTTCTTTTCCTTGGTGCAAAACACTCTGCAAACCTTTGTGCAACCTCTAGAACATGATAGGAGATGTTTTCTGTCCTGGCACAGTTTCTCCTTGCGAGACATAGTGAGAAAGCTTTTTTCTAAGGTGTAGGTGACAAAAGACACGCTAAAGGCCAAGAACGAAGCAGCACAACACTCATTGTGGGTGCATTTTGCAAACTGATGGAAAAAAGTACCCGGTCTCCTGCCTTTTGCATTCACATGAATATTGAAATAGAAGGAGTTTTGGACGACTTTCTTTTCCTTGGTGCAAAACACTCTGCAAACCTTTGTGCAACCTCTAGAACACGATAGGAGATGTTTTCTGTCCTGGCACAGTTTCTCCTTGCGAGACATAGTGAGAAAGCTTTTTCTAAGGTGTAGGTGACAATCTTCCTAAAGGCGAAGAACGAAGCAGCACAACACTGGCATTGTGTGTGCATTTTGCAAACTGATGGAAAACAGTACCTTACCACTCTCCTGCCTTTTGCATTCACATGAATATTGTAATAGAAGGAGTTTTGGACGACTTTCTTTTCCTTGGTGCAAAACACTCTGCAAACCTTTGTGCAACCTCTAGAACACGATAGGAGATGTTTTCTGTCCTGGCACAGTTTCTCCTTGCGAGACATAGTGAGAAAGCTTTTTCTAAGGTGTAGGTGACAAGAGGCGCTAAAGGGAAGAACGAAGCAGCACAACACTGGCATTGTGTGCATTTTGCAAACTGATGGAAAACAGTACCTTACCACTCTCCTGCCTTTTGCATTCACATGAATATTGAAAATAGAAGGAGTTTTTGGACGACTTTTTTTTTCCTTGGTGCAAAACACTCTGCAAACCTTTGTGCAACCTCTAGAACACGATAGGAGATGTTTTCTGTCCTGGCACAGTTTCTCCTTGCGAGACATAGTGGGAAAGCTTTTTTCTAAGGTGTAGGTGACAAGAGGCGGCTAAAGGCCAAAACGAAGCAGCACAACACTGGCATTGTGGGTGCATTCTGCAAACTGATGGAAAAAGTACGGTACCCTCTCCTGCCTTTTGCGGCATGAATATTGAAAATAGAAGGGCACTTTCTTTTCCTTGGTGCAAAACACTCTGCAAACCTTTGTGCAACCTCTAGAACACGATAGGAGATGTTTTCTGTCCTGGCACAGTTTCTCCTTGCGAGACATAGTGGGAAAGCTTTTCTAAGGTGCATCTTCCCAAAGGGCTAAAGGCCAAAAAGCGAAGCAGCACAACACTGGCATTGTGTGTGCAGCTTGCAAACTGATAGAAAACAGTACCTTACCACTCTCCTGCCTTTTGCATTCACATGAATATTGTAATAGAAGGAGTTTTGGACGACTTTCTTTTCCTTGGTGCAAAACACTCTGCAAACATTTGTGCAACCTCTAGAACACGATAGGAGATGTTTTCTGTCCTGGCACAGTTTCTCCTTGCGAGACATAGTGGGAAAGCTTTTTCTAAGGTGTAGGTGACAAGAGACGCTAAAAGGACAAAACGAAGCAGCACAACACTGGCATTGTGTGTGCATTTTGCAAACTGATGGAAAACAGTACCTTACCACTCTCCTGCCTTTTGCATTCACATGAATATTGCAATAGAAGGAGTTTTGGACGACTTTCTTTTCCTTGGTGCAAAACACTCTGCAAACCTTTGTGCAACCTCTAGAACACGATAGGAGATGTTTTCTGTCCTGGCACAGTTTTCCTTGCGAGACATAGTGGGAAAGCTTTTTCTAAGGTGTAGGTGACAGAGAGGCGCTAAAAAGGAAAGAACGAAGCAGCACAACACTGGCATTGTAGGTGCATTTTGCAAACTGATAGAAAACAGTACCTTACCACTCTCCTGCCTTTTGCATTCACATGAAAATTGTAATAGAAGGAGTTTTGGACGACTTTCTTTTCCTTGGTGCAAAACACTCTGCAAACCTTTGTGCAACCTCTAGAACATGATAGGAGATGTTTTCTGTCCTGGCACAGTTTCTCCTTGCGAGACATAGTGGAAAGCTTTTTTCTAAGGTGTAGGTGACAAGAGAGGCGCTAAAGGCCAAGAACGAAGCAGCACAACACTGGCATTGTGGGTGCTGTTTGCAAACTGATGGAAAACAGTACCTTACCACTCTCCTGCCTTTTGCATTCACATGAAAATTGCAATAGAAGGAGTTTTGGACGACTTTCTTTTCCTTGGTGCAAAACACTCTGCAAACCTTTGTGCAACCTCTAGAACACGATAGGAGATGTTTTCTGTCCTGGCACAGTTTTTCTCCTTGCGAGACATAGTGGGAAAGCTTTTTCTAAGGTGTAGGTGACAAAGAGACGCTAAAGGACAAAACGAAGCAGCACAACACTGGCATTGTGTGTGCATTTTGCAAACTGATGGAAAACAGTACCTTACCACTCTCCTGCCTTTTGCATTCACATGAAAATTGCAAAAATAGAAGGAGTTTTGGACGACTTTCTTTTCCTTGGTGCAAAACACTCTGCAAACCTTTGTGCAAACCTTTGATAGGAGATGTTTTCTGTCCTGGCACAGTTTCTCCTTGCGAGACATAGTGGGAAAGCTTTTTTCTAAGGTGTAGGTGACAAGAGGCGCTAAAGGCGAAGATTTCTCTCGAAGCAAAAGCGCCGGTCCTGGCGTCTTTCTCCTTTTGGACGATAGTGCGGAAATGCTTTTTCTAACCGAAGGCTTCTTGTAGGTGCGGCCGGAGAGAGCGGCATCTTCCAAAAGGCGAAGAACGAAGCAGCACAACACTGGCATTGTGTGTGCAGCTTGCAAACTGATAGAAAACAGTACCTTACCACTCTCCTGCCTTTTGCATTCACATGAATATTGCAATAGAAGGAGTTTTGGACGACTTTCTTTTCCTTGGTGCAAAACACTCTGCAAACCTTTGTGCAACCTCTAGAACACGATAGGAGATGTTTTCTGTCCTGGCACAGTTTCTCCTTGCGAGACATAGTGAGAAAGCTTTTTTCTAAGGTGTAGGTGACAAGAGACGCTAAAGGCAAAAAGAACGAAGCAGCACAACACTGGCATTGTGGGTGCTCTTGCAAACTGATGGAAAACAGTACCTTACCACTCTCCTGCCTTTTGCATTCACATGAAAATTTGAAAAGAAGGAGTTTTTGGACGACTTTCTTTTCCTTGGTGCAAAACACTCTGCAAACCTTTGTGCAACCTCTAGAACACGATAGGAGATGTTTTCTGTCCTGGCACAGTTTCTCCTTGCGAGACATAGTGGGAAATCTTTTCTAAGGTTGTAGGTGACAAAAACGCTAAAGGCAAGAACGAAGCAGCACAACACTGGCATTGTGTGTGCATTTTGCAAACTGATGGAAAACAGTACCTTACCACTCTCCTGCCTTTTGCATTCACATGAATATTGCAAATAGAAGGAGTTTTGGACGACTTTCTTTTCCTTGGTGCAAAACACTCTGCAAACCTTTGTGCAACCTCTAGAACACGATAGGAGATGTTTTCTGTCCTGGCACAGTTTCTCCTTGCGAGACATAGTGGGAAAGCTTTTTCTAAGGTGTAGGTGACAAGAGGCGCTAAAGGCCAAAACGAAGCAGCACAACACTGGCATTGTGGGTGCATTTTGCAAACTGATGGAAAACAGTACCTTACCACTCTCCTGCCTTTTGCATTCACATGAAAATTGCAATAGAAGGAGTTTTGGACGACTTTCTTTTCCTTGGTGCAAAACACTCTGCAAACCTTTGTGCAACCTCTAGAACACGATAGGAGATGTTTTCTGTCCTGGCACAGTTTCTCCTTGCGAGACATAGTGGAAAGCTTTTTCTAAGGTGTAGGTGACAAGAGGCGCTAAAGGACAAAACGAAGCAGCACAACACTGGCATTGTGTGTGCATTTTGCAAACTGATGGAAAACAGTACCTTACCACTCTCCTGCCTTTTGCATTCACATGAATATTGCAATAGAAGGAGTTTTGGACGACTTTCTTTTCCTTGGTGCAAAACACTCTGCAAACCTTTGTGCAACCTCTAGAACATGATAGGAGATGTTTTCTGTCCTGGCACAGTTTCTCCTTGCGAGACATAGTGAAATTTTTTCTAAGGTGTAGGTGACAAGAGCGCTAAAAGGCTAAAGGCGAACAACACTGGGAGCTCTGCATTTTGCAAAAACAGTACCGGTCCCTCCTGCCTTTTGCATTCACATGAATATTGAAAAAGAAGGAGTTTTGGACGCATGGCTTTTCCTTGGTGCAAAAATGCAAACCTTTGTGCAACCTCTAGAAAGATAGGAGATGTTTTCTGTCCTGGCCAGTTTCTCCGGTAGCCGGAGAAGCGGCATCTTCCCAAGTTGTAGGTGACAAGAGGCAGCTAAAGGCCAAGACGCAGCACAACACTGGCATTGTGTGTGCATTTTGCAAACTGATAGAAAACAGTACCTTACCACTCTCCTGCCTTTTGCATTCACATGAATATTGCAATAGAAGGAGTTTTGGACAACTTTCTTTTCCTTGGTGCAAAACACTCTGCAAACCTTTGTGCAACCTCTAGAACACGATAGGGAGATGTTTTCTGTCCTGGCACAGTTTCTCCTTGCGAGACATAGTGGGAAAGCTTTTTCTAAGGTGTAGGTGACAAGAGACGCTAAAGGACAAAACGAAGCAGCACAACACTGGCATTGTGGGTGCATTTTGCAAACTGATGGAAAACAGTACCTTACCACTCTCCTGCCTTTTGCATTCACATGAAAATTGCAATAGAAGGAGTTTTGGACGACTTTCTTTTCCTTGGTGCAAAACACTCTGCAAACCTTTGTGCAACCTCTAGAACACGATAGGAGATGTTTTCTGTCCTGGCACAGTTTCTCCTTGCGAGACATAGTGGGAAAGCTTTTTCTAAGGTGTAGGTGACAAGAGGCGCTAAAAGCCAAAAACGAAGCAGCACAACACTGGCATTGTGGGTGCATTTTGCAAACTGATGGAAAACAGTACCTTACCACTCTCCTGCCTTTTGCATTCACATGAAAATTGTAATAGAAGGAGTTTTTGGACGACTTTCTTTTCCTTGGTGCAAAACACTCTGCAAACCTTTGTGCAACCTCTAGAACACGATAGGAGATGTTTTCTGTCCTGGCACAGTTTCTCCTTGCGAGACATAGTGGGAAAGCTTTTTCTAAGGTGTAGGTGACAAGAGGCGCTAAAGGACAAAAGAACGAAGCAGCACAACACTGGCATTGTGGGTGCATTTTGCAAACTGATGGAAAACAGTACCTTACCACTCTCCTGCCTTTTGCATTCACATGAATATTGTAATAGAAGGAGTTTTGGACGACTTTTTTTTTCCTTGGTGCAAAACACTCTGCAAACCTTTGTGCAACCTCTAGAACATGATAGGAGATGTTTTCTGTCCTGGCACAGTTTCTCCTTGCGAGACATAGTGGGAAAGCTTTTTTCTAAGTTGTAGGTGACAAGAGGCGGCTAAAGGCGAAGATCTGGAGCTCTCGAAGCAAAAGCGCCGGGCCACAGCGGCACAATGCTCTTTATGCGAAGAAGAAAGCTTCTTCGCCTCCGGTAACCGGAGAAAGCGGCATCTTCCCAAAGGCGAAGAACGAAGCAGCAAAACACTGGCATTGTGTGTGCATTTTGCAAACTGATAGAAAACATTACCTTACCACTCTCCTGCCTTTTGCATTCACATGAATATTGCAATAGAAGGAGTTTTGGACGACTTTCTTTCCTTGGTGCAAAAAACACTCTGCAAACCTTTGTGCAACCTCTAGAACACAATAGGAGATGTTTTCTGTCCTGGCACAGTTTCTCCTTGCGAGACATAGTGGGAAAGCTTTTCTAAGGTGTAGGTGACAAGAGAGGCGCTAAAAGGCGAAAAACGAAGCAGCACAACACTGGCATTGTGGGTGCAGTTTGCAAACTGATAGAAAACAGTACCTTACCACTCTCCTGCCTTTTGCATTCACATTAAAATTGCAATAGAAGGAGTTTTGGACGAGTTTCTTTTCCTTGGTGCAAAACACTCTGCAAACCTTTGTGCAACCTCTAGAACACGATAGGAGATGTTTTCTGTCCTGGCACAGTTTCTCCTTTGCGAGACATAGTGGGAAAGCTTTTTCTAAGGTGTAGGTGACAAGAGACTCTAAAGGCCAAGAACGAAGCAGCACAACACTGGCATTGTAGG
>NW_022147675.1:0-11076 GCF_901933205.1 Camarhynchus parvulus
GTTGGTTTTGGGATAATTTTGGGATGATTTTGGGGTGTTCTTGGGATATTTTGGGGATGGTTTTGGGAATTTTGGGGTTATTTTTCAACAGGTGTGTTTTGGGGTGGTTTTGAAGGAATTTTTTCAGTTTTTTTGGGGAATTTTGGGGATGATTTTTGGGGTTTTTTTGGGTGGTTTTTGGGTTGATTTTGGGGAGTTTTCAGGGTATTTTTTTGGTATTTTTAGGATGATTTTTGGGATAATTTTGGGTTGGTTTTGTGGAGATTTTGAGGATTCTTTTGGGGAGTTTTTGGGGTACTTTTGGGTGGTTTTTGGGTAATTTTGGGATGATTTTTGGGGAGTTTTCACGGCATTTTTGGGGTATTTTCGATTATTTTGGGTGTATTTTTAGGATTATTTTTGGGTAATTTTGGGATGATTTTTGGGGTGGTTTTCTGGAGATTTTGGGGATTGTTTTGGGGAGATTTGGGGGTATTTTTAGGATTCTTTTTGGGGTATTTTTGGGTGGTTTTTGGGTATTTTTTGGATGATTTTTTGGGGTGTTTTCAGGGCATTTTTTGGGTAATTTTGGGATGATTTTGGGATATTTTCAGGGTGTTTTTGGGCTGGTTTTCAGGTGTTTTTTGGGATGGTTTTGGGGTAATTTTGGGTATTTTTAGGATTATTTTGGGGTAATTTTGGGATGATTTTTGGGGTGTTTTCAGGGCATTATTTGGGTATTTTTAGGATGATTTTGGGATATTTTCAGGGTGTTTTGGGGCTGGTTTTCAGGTGTTTTTTGGGATGATTTTGGGGTATTTTTGGGGTGGTTTTGGGGTCATTTTGGGTATTTTTAGGATGATTTTTGGGGGAAATTTTTTGGACATTTATGGGAAATTTTTGTGAATTTTTGGGCTGGTTTTGGGATGATTTTTGGGTTGGTTTTGTGGAGATTTTGGGGATTGTTTTGGGGAGTTTTTGGGGTCATTTTGGGATGATTTTTGGGGTGTTTCAGGGCATTTTTTGGGTATTTTTAGGATGATTTTGGGGTATTTTTGGGTGGTTTTGGGATAATTTTGGGATGATTTTGGGGGTGTTTTCAGGGCATTTTTGGGTATTTTAGGATTATTTCTGGGGTGTTTTGGGGTGGTTTTGGGTAATTTTAGGACGATTTTTGGGAGTTTTCTGGGCATTTTTGGGGTAATTTTGGGATGATTTTTGGGGTATTTTCAGGGCATTTTTTGGGTATTTTGGGATGATTTTTGGGGTATTTTTGGGTTGGTTTTGGGATAATTTTGGGATGATTTTTGGGGTGTTCTTGGGATATTTTGGGGATGATTTTGGGGAATTTTTGTAAGCGATTTTGAGGAGTTCTTGGGAATGTTGGGGTTATTTTTCAGGTGTTTTTGGGGTGGTTTTGAAGGAATTTTTCAGTTTTTTTGGGGAATTTTGGGGATGATTTTTGGGGTTTTTTTGGGTGGTTTTTGGGTTGATTTGGGGGTATTTTCAGGGTATTTTTTGGGTATTTTTAGGATGATTTTGGGATATTTTCAGGGTGGTTTTGGGGCTGGTTTTCAGGTGTTTTTTGGGATGATTTTGGGGTATTTTTGGGGTGGTTTTGGGGTCATTTTGGGTATTTTTAGGATTATTTTGGGGTAATTTTGGGATGATTTTTGGGGTGTTTCAGGGCATTTTTGGGGTATTTTTAGGATGATTTTGGGGTGGTTTTGGGGAGATTTTAGGTATTTTTAGGATGATTTTGGGGGTGTTTTCAGGGCATTTTTTGGGTATTTTTAGGATTCTTTTTGGGGTATTTTGGGGTGATTTTGGGGTATTTTTGGGTGGGTTTTGGGTAATTTTGGGATGATTTTTTGGGGTATTTTTAGGATGATTTTGGGATATTTTCAGGGTGTTTTTGGGCTGGTTTTCAGGTGTTTTTTGGGAAATTTTTGTGAATTTTTGGGATGGTTTTGGGGTCATTTTGGGTATTTTTAGGATGATTTTGGGGTATTTGTGGGATGGTTTTTGGGTGTTTTCAGGGCATTTTTGGGTATTTTTGGGATGGTTTTTGGGGTGTTTTTGGGTGGGTTTTTGGGTAATTTTAGGATGATTTTGGGGGTATTTTGAGGATGATTTTTGGGGTATTTTCAGGGTATTTTTTTAGTATTTTTGGGATGATTTTTGGGGTGTTTTCAGGGCATTTTTTGGGTAATTTTGGGATGATGTTTGGGGTATTTTTGGGTGGTGTTTTTGGGGGTATTTTTGGGATGATTTTTGGGATGATGTTTGGGTGTTTTCAGGGTATTTTTGGGATGATTTTGGGGTATTTTGGGTATTTTGAGAATGATTTTTGGGATGATTTTTGGGAGTTTTCAGGGCAGTTCTGTCCCTCTCCCTCCCCAGGCCCCCTCCGCCTCCTGGCCCTGGGGGGCGCGGCCGCCCTGGCCTGGCTGGCGGTGACGTCACTGCTGGGCCCGCCCCGAGCCCCGCCCCCTCTGCTGAGGCTGCTGCGGGGTGAGCGGGGGAGGGGCAAAGGGGGGAGGGGCAAAGGGGAGGGCAAAGGGGAGGGGCAGCAAAAGGAGGGGCTTGAGGGGGAGGCAAAAGGGGCAAAGGGGGGCAAAAGGGGGGGAGGGGCAAAGGGGAGGGGGCAAACAGGACCTGGGTGGGGAGGGGCAAAAAGGGGGGAGGGGCAAAGGGGAGGGGCAAATGGGGAAGGGGGGGGAGGGGCAGAACAGCCTTGGGTGGGGAAAAGGGAAAAAAGGGAGGAGGAACAGACCTGAGTGGGGGAGGGGCAAAAAGGGGGAGGGGCAAATGGGGAAGGGCAGAACAGCCTTGGGTGGGGAGGAGGAGCAAATGGGGGGAGGGGCAAAACTGCTCTGGGTGGGGGAGGGGTGAAGGGGGGACCCAACGGAGGGGGGGAGGGGCAAAAGGGGGACCCCAAAACCGCGGGGGGGAGGGGCTAAACCAGCTCTGAGTGGGGGAGGGGCGGGACCTCCCTGAGAGCGCGGGAGGGGACCCCAAAATTCAATGGGGGGAGGGGCAGAGAGGGTCTGGGGTGGGGGAGGGGCAGAGGTGGTTCAGCCCCGCCCCTTTCCCCTCCCCCCCCCACAGGTGACGAGAACCCCCCCACGGCAGGTGAGGGGGGAGGGGCTGGGGGAGGGGCCAATTGGGGGAGGAGCCAATTACATGGAGGAGGAGCCAAAAATTGTGGGAGGGGCCAATTAAATTGGGGGAGGGGCTAATTGATATGGGGCGGGAAGAATTAATGGGGGAGGAGTCAAATAAAATGTGGGGGAGAGCCCAAAATTGGGGCGGGGTCAATTCAATTGGGGAGGGGCCGAATAAATTGGGGGAGGGGCCAAAATTTGGGGGAGGGGTGGAGTTGAATGGGGGAGGGGCAAATTAATTTCAGGGACGGGGCCAAAAATTTGGGGAGGGGCAAATTAAGTTGGGGGAGGGGCCAATTTAATGGGGAGGGGCTAATTAAATTGGGGAGGGGCCAATTAAATTGGGGGGAGGGAGCCAATTAATTAGGGGAGGGGTGAAATGAAACTGGGGGAGGGGCCAATCTGGTGGGGGAGGAGCCAAAATGTCGGGGATTTTTGGGGTGAAGGTGGGGGAGGGGCGCTCTGGGATTCTTTCTGGGGGGGGTTCCTCTGACCCCCCCTCCCCTCCCAGCGCCCCGCCCCCCGGTTCAAGTGCGGCCTCCCCCGGCCCTGCCCCCCCCGGCACTTCGCCTTCCGCCTGCTGAGCGGGGCGGCCAACGTGGTGGGGCCGCGGATCTGCCTGGAGGGGAGAGAGTGAGAGAATGGGCGGGGCTACAATGGGGGCGGGGCTACAGTGTCTGCCTGGAGGGGAGAGAGTGAGAGAATGGGCGGGGCTACAATGGGGGCGGGGCTACAGTGTCTGCCTGGAGGGGAGAGAGTGAGAGAATGGGCGGGGCTACAATGGGGGCGGGGCTACAGGGAATGGGGCGGGGCTACAATGGGGGTGGGGCCGAGGATCTGCCTGGAGGGAGAGAGTGAGAGAATGGGCGGGCTACAATGGGGCGGGGCTACAGTGTCTGCCTGGAGGGAGAGAGTGAGAGAATGGGCGGGGCTACAATGGGGGCGGGGCCGCGGATCTGCCTGGAGGGGAGAGAGTGAGAGAATGGGCGGGGCTACAATGGGGGCGGGGCTACAGGGGATGGGGGAGGGGCTACAGTGTCTGCCTGGAGGGGAGAGAGTGAGAGAATGGGCGGGGCTACAATGGGGGCGGGGCTACAGGAATGGGGCGGGGCTACAATGGGGGTGGGGCCGAGGATCTGCCTGGAGGGGAGAGAGTGAGAGAATGGGCGGGGCTACAATGGGGGCGGGGCTACAGGGGATGGGGAGGGGCTACAGTGTCTGCCTGGAGGGGAGAGTGAGAGAATGGGCGGGGCTACAATGGGGGCGGGGCTACAGGGGATGGGGGAGGGGCTACAGTGTCTGCCTGGAGGGGAGAGAGTGAGAGAATGGGCGGGGCTACAGGGAATGGGGGCGGGGCCGCGGATCTGCCTGGCGGGGAGAGAGTGAGAGAATGGGCGGGGCTACAGGGGGCGGGGCTACAGTGTCTGCCTGGGGGGAGAGTGAGAGAATGGGCGGGGCTACAATGGGGGCGGGGCTACAGGGAATGGGGCGGGGCTACAATGGGGGTGGGGCCGCGGATCTGCCTGGAGGGGAGAGAGTGAGAGAATGGGCGGGGCTACAGGGAATGGGGGCGGGGCTACAATGGGGGCGGGGCCGCGGATCTGCCTGGAGGGGGAGAGAGTGAGAGAATGGGCGGGGCTACAATGGGGGCGGGGCTACAGTGTCTGCCTGGAGGGGAGAGAGTGAGAGAATGGGCGGGGCTACAGGAATGGGGGCGGGGCTACACTGTCTGCCTGAGGGGAGAGAGTGAGAGAATGGGGCGGGGCTACAATGGGGGCCGGGCTACAATGGGGGCGGGGCTACAGTGTCTGCCTGGAGGGGAGAGAGTGAGGGGGGCGGGGCTACAGGGGGGCGGGGCTACAGTGGCTGCCTGGAGGGGAGAGAGTGAGGGGGCGGGGCTACAGGGGGCGGGGCTACAGGGGATGGGGGTGGTGCCGCGGATCTGCCTCGAAGGGGAGAGAGTGAGAGGGGGGCAGGGGCTAAGGGGGGAGGGGCTAAAGGGGATGGGGGAGGGGCTACAGTGTCTGCCTCGAGGGGAGAGAGAGAGGGAGGGGCAGAATGGGGTGGGGAGGGGCATCATTGGGATGGGGAGGGGCTTGGGGTGGGGGAGGGGTTTATTGGGTGGGGCCCAGGGGGTGGGGGAGGGGCCATGGGGGGGTGGGGACAGCAGCTCAGAGTGGGGGAGGGGCAAAGAGGGGGAGGGGCAAAGGAGGGGACTCCAAAGTGAATCATGGGGGGGGGAGGGGCTCAGAGGGGTGGGGAGGGGGCTCAGAGGGGGTGGGGGAGGGCTGTGGGGTGCCTGACGTTGGCCACGCCCCCTGCCCAGGTTGATGAGCAGCGTCAAGAACAACGTGGGGCGGGGCCTGAACATCGCCCTGGTCAACGGTGGGGGAGGAGCCGAGCGGGGGGTGGGGCTTGGGGGGGGGGGGAGGGGCCAATTGGGGTGGGGGAGGGGCAGAGACAAATGTGGGAAGGGTAATGGGGTGGGGGAGGGGCTTAGCAATGTGGGGGAGGGGCTTGAGATGGGGAGGGGCTTGTTGGGGTGGGGGAGGGGCTTGTTGGGGTGGGGGGAGGGGCTTGGGGAGTGAGAGTAGGAGGGGCTTGGTGTGGGGGAGGGGTTTATTGCGTGGGGGAGGGGCTTAGAGAGGTGGGGCGGGCTTAACGGGCGTGGGGGAAGGGCCAATTGGAGTGGGGGGAGGGGCAGAGTGGGGGGAGGGGAAAACGGGGAAGGACTGAAAGGTGGGGGAGGGGCAAAGGGAGAGGAGGGGGGATGGAGAGGGGGAGGGGCAATTTGGGATGGGGGAGGGGCCGAATGGGGGAGGGGCCAATGGCGATGGGGGAGGGGCCAAAGCCGAGCAGGGGAGGAGCCAATGGCGATGGTGGGGGAGGGGCGGCTTCAGGCCCCACCCCCACCCCTCTGACCCCGCCCCCCCCCCCCCCCCCCCCGCAGGGGTCAGCGGGGAGCTGATCGCAGCGCAGGCCTTCGACATGTGGGCGGGGGGTGAGTGAGAGACCCCGCCCCCAGCCCGGACACGCCCCGCCCCCAGCCCGGACACGCCCCGCCCCCAGCCCGGACACGCCCCTCCCCCACCCCCTTTCCCTCCCCCTTCCTTTCCCCACTTCCCCTCCCCCACTCCCCATTTTGGGCTCCTTTCCCCCATTTTGGGGTCGCCCCTCCCCCATTTTTGTGAGTTCTGCCCCTCCCCCACCCAAAGAATTTTTTGGGATTTTTCCTCTTTTTTTTTTGGGGCTCAATTCTTAAAATTCTGCCATTTTTGGGGTTGAATTTTTGTTATTTTTGGGGTTTTTCTCCCGTTTTTCAGCTGAATTTTTATTTTTGGGCGTTCTTCCCTTTCTTGAGGCAAATTTTTCTAATTTTGGGGTTTTCCCCTTTTTTGGATGAGTTTATTTGAATTATTTGGATTTTCCCCCATTTTATTGCTGATTTATTTTAATTTTGGGGGTTTTCCCCATTTTTAGGCTGAATTTTTCTTATTTTGCCTTTTTCCTTTTTTGGGATTGACTGATTTTGATTTTGGGGTTTTTTCCCATTTTTTGGGGTGATTTCTCTCCATTTTTGGGATATTCCTTTTCTCCCCCATTTTTTGGGGGCTGATTTATCTTTTTTTAATATTTTCTCCCATTTTTGTGCTGATTTTTTCCCTATTTTTGGTCGGATTTTCCCAATTTTTTTTTGTGATTTCTGCCCCAATTTTTGCTGATTTCTGCCCCATTTTTTGCTGATTTTTGTCCCAATTTTTGCTGATTTTTGCCCCATTTCGGGGTCAAATTTTCCCCTTTTTTCTGCCAATTTTTGTGCTGATTTTCCCCTACTTTTCCTCGATTTTCCCCATTTTCAGGGTTCTTTCCCCACATTTTTGGGCTGATTTTCTCCCCTTTTTGGGGGATTTCTGCCCCATTTTTGGGCTGAGTTTTCCTGGTTTTGGGCTGATTTTTGAGCTGTTTTTTGCCCATTTTGGGGCTGATTTTCCCCATTTTGCCCAATTTTGGGGCTGATTTTTGCCCAATTTTGGGGCTGATTTTTGTCCATTTCTGGCCCATTTTTGGGCTGAGTTTTCCTGGTTTTGGGCTGATTTTTGTTCTTTTTTTTTGCCCGTTTTTGGGCTGAATTTCCCCATTTTGGGCTGATTTTTGGGCCTTTTTTCCCATTTTTGGGCTGAATTTCCCCATTTTTGTGCTGATTTTTGGGCTGATTTTCCCCATTTTTGGGCTGATTTTTGTGCTGGCTTTTGCCCATTTTTGGGCTGGTTTTATTTTTTGCTGTTTTTCCCCATTTTTGGGCTGATTTTTGAGCTGGTTTTTGCCCATTTTTGGGCTGAATTTCCCCATTTTTGGGCTGATTTTTGAGCTGTTTTTTGCCCATTTTTTGGGGCGGATTTTTCCCGTTTTTGTGCTGATTTTTGGGCTGTTTTTTCCCCGTTTTTGGGCTGATTTTTGAGCTGTTTTTTCCCCGTTTTTGGGCTGATTTTTGTGCTGTTTTTTGCCCATTTTTAGGCTGATTTTTGTGCTGTTTTGTGCCCATTTTTGGGCTGTTTTTGCCCATTTTTGGGCTGAATTTCCCCATTTTTATGTGGATTTTGGGCTGAATTTTGACCTGTTTTTTGTGCTCTTTTTCCCCCGGTTTTGGGCTGATTTTTGTGCTGTTTTTTCCCCATTTTTGGGCTGATTTTTGGGTTGTTTTTTGTGCTGTTTTTTGCCCATTTTTGGCCTGTTTTTTGTGCTGTTTTTTGCCCGTTTTTGGGCTGATTTTTGAGCTGGTTTTTGTGCTGTTTTTTGCCCATTTTTGGGCTGAATTTTTGAGCTGTTTTTCCCCCGTTTTTGGGCTGTTTTTTGAGCTGTTTTTTGCCCGTTTTTGGGCTGAATTTCCCCATTTTTGGGCTGATTTTTGTGCTGTTTTTCCCCGTTTTTGGGCTGATTTTTGTGCTGTTTTTCCCCGTTTTTGGGCTGATTTTCCCCATTTTTTGCCCATTTTTGGGCTGTTTTTCCCCATTTTTGGGCTGATTTTTGAGCTGTTTTTCCCCATTTTTGGGCTGATTTTTGTGCTGTTTTTTCCCCGTTTCTGGGCTGAATTTCCCCATTTTTGGGCTGATTTTTGAGCTGTTTTTTCCCCGTTTCTGGGCTGAATTTCCCCATTTCCCCAGGGTGGAGGATCTCCTGCTGTTTTTTCCCCGTTTTTGGGCTGATTTTCCCCGTTCTCCCCAGACGACCCGGATCAAGTGAGGGCGGTTTTGGGGTCCCAGAGGGGATCTGGGGGGATTTGGGGATCCCTGGGGGAGGATGGGTGGTCCTGGGGGGGCTGGGGGTCCCAGAGGGGATCTGGGGGGATTTGGGTGGGATTTGAGGGGTCCCAGAGGAGACTTGGAGGGTCCTGGGGGGAGTCTTGGGGGTCCCAGAGGGGATTTTGGGGGTTTGGGGACTTTTGGGGGGTCCTTGAGGGGATTTAGTGGGTCCCAGAGGGGGTTTTGGGCGGTCCTGGGTGGGATTTGGGGGGTCCTGGAGTGAATTTGGGAGGGATTTGGGGACCCTGGGGACTTGGGGGGTCCTGGGGGGGGATTTTGGGGGCTGGGATTTGGGGACTTTTGGGGATCTTGTGTGTGGGATTTGGGGGGATTTGAGGGGTCCCAGATGGAATTTGAGGGGATCTGGGGAGTCCTGGGGGTGATTTGGGGTCCCCTGGGGGAAGTTGGGGGGTCCCAGAGGGGATTTGGGGGGTCCTGGGTGGGATTTGAGGGGTCCCAGAGGAGACTTGGAGGGTCCTGGGGGAGTTTTGGGGCTCCCAGAGGGGATCTGG
Organism: Camarhynchus parvulus; assembly: GCF_901933205.1. Lineage (NCBI taxonomy): Eukaryota > Metazoa > Chordata > Aves > Passeriformes > Thraupidae > Camarhynchus > Camarhynchus parvulus. The sequence goes on from NW_022147675.1 coordinate 8,959, forward strand.
GGGATTTGGGGGACTTTGGGGGTCCTTGAGGGGATTTAGTGGGTCCCAGAGGGGGAAAGGTCCTGGGTGGGATTTGGGGGGTCCTGGAGTGGAATTTGGGGGAGGATTTGGGGACCCTGGGGACTTGGGGGGTCCTGGGGGGATTTGGGGGTCCCAGATGGATTTGAGGGGATCTGAGGGTCTTGGGGGTTTGGGTCCTCTGGGGGACTTGGGGGTCCCAGAGGGGATTTGGGGCTCCTGGGTGGGATTTTGGGACTCCCAATTCCCAGGGGGGATTTGGGGACTTTGGGGGGTCCTGGGTGGGATTTGGGGGGCCCTGGAGTGAATTTGGGGGGGTTTGGGGATCCCTGGTGGGGGTGAACGGGGGGTCCTGGGGGGGATTGGAGGGGGTTTTGGGGGGGTCCCAGGGGATTTGGGGGTCCTGGGTGGGATTTTGGGGCTCCCAGAGGATTTTGGGGGATTTGGGGACTTTTGGGGGGTCCTTGAGGGGATTTAGGGGGTCCCAGAGGAGACTTGGAGGGTCCTGAGGGGAGTGTTGTGGGTCCTGGGGAGGATTTGGGGGGATTTGGGGACTTTGGGGGGTCCTGGGTGGGATTTGGGGGGTCCTGGAGTGAAACTGGGGGAGGATTTGGGGACCCCTGGGGGACTTGGGGGGTCCTGGGGGGGGATTTGGGGGTCCCAGAGGGGATTTGGGGACTTTTGGGGGATCTTGTGTGGGATTTGGGGGGATTTGAGGGGTCCCAGATGGAATTTGAAGGGATCTGGGGAGTCCTGGGGGTGATTTGGGGGTCCCTGGGGGGGGTTGGGGGGTCCCAGAGGGCATTTTGGGGGGTCCTGGGTGGGATTTGGGGGGTCCTGGGTGATTTTGGGGGTTTTTTCCTCCCATTTTTTGGGGCCATTACTCCCAATTTTGAGATTTTTTTTCTCCAATTTTTGGGGGATTTTTTTGGTGTTTTCACCCCTCTTTTTTGGGGCCATTTCTCCCATTTTTGGGGTTTTTTTGCTCCCATTTTTGGGGTTTTTTTGCTCCCATTTTTGGGGTTTTCCCTCCAATTTTTTGGGATTTCTTTGGGGTTTTTGCTCCCCCATTTTTAGGGTGATTTCTCCCATTTTTTGGGATTTTTTTTGCTCAGAGATTTTGGGATTTTTTCCTGCAATTTTGGGGGATTTCTTTGGGGTTTTGCTCCCCAGTTTTAGGGCGATTTCTCCCATTTTTGGGGTTTTTTTGCTCAGAGTTTTTGGGGTTTTTTTTCTCACATTTTTTGGGATTTCTTTGGGGTTTTCACCCCCCATTTTTAGGGCCATTTCTCCCATTTTTGGGGTTTTTTTTCTCAGAGTTTTTGGGGTTTTCCTTCCAATTTTTGGGGAATTTCTTTGGGGATTTCTCCATTTTTGGGGCCATTTCTCCCATTTTTGGGGTTTTCCCTCCAATTTTTGGGGGATTTCTTTGGGGATTTCTCCATTTTTGGGGCCATTTCTCCTCCTTTTTTTGGGGTTTTTTTGCTCACATTTTTGGGGGTTTTCCTCCAATTTTTGGGATTTCTTTGGGGTTTTCACCCCCCAATTTTAGGGCGATTTCTCCCATTTTTGGGGTTTTTTTGCTCACATTTTTTGGGGTTTTCCCTCCAATTTTGGGGAGATTTCTTTGGGGTTTTTGCTCCCATTTTTAGGGCCATTTCTCTCTTTTTTTTTTTTTTTGCTCACGTTTTTTGGGGTTTTTTCTCCAATCTTTTTGGGATTTCTTTGGGGTTTTCACCCCAAAGTGACATTTCTCCCATTTTTGGGTTTTTTTTGGTCACGTTTTTTGGGGTTTTCCCTGCAATTTTGGGGAGATTTCTTTGGGGTTTTTGCTCCCATTTTTAGGGCCATTTCTCTCTTTTTTGGGGTTTTTTTTTGCTCACTTTTTTGGGGTTTTTTCTACAATTTTTTGGGATTTCTTTGGGGTTTTCACCCCCTGTTTTTAGAGCAATATCTCCCATTTTTGGGTTTTTTTCACATTATTTGAGGTTTTCCCTCCAATTTTTTGGGGATTTCTTTGGGGTTTTCACTCCCCATTTTTGGGGCGATTTCTCCCATTTTTGGTGTTTTCCCTCCAATTTTTTGGGGGGTTTCTTTGAG
>NW_022147676.1:0-11071 GCF_901933205.1 Camarhynchus parvulus
GCCATGAGGAACTGGGGCTGGTGACTTTTGTTTCAGAGGGAAAGGCCCGTGGAATATGTTTGAGGGCCATAGGCCTGGAAAGGCCGGCTGGCTCCTGAAAATCAGCGATAGGCAGGATGCCTCCCAGACCCAAGCTGGCACCAGTGCCAACTCGGGCTGGTTTGATAGTGCCAACGGAGTCCTACAATCTGCCATAAAGAACCAGGGCTGGTGACTTTTGTTTCCCTGGGAAACGGCCGGTGAATATGTTTGCTGCCCTGTGGCCCGAGTAGCCGGGTGACTCCTGAAAATCCGCGATAGGCAGGATGCCTCCCAGACCAAGGCTGGCACCAGTGCCAACTCGGGCTGGTTTGATAGTGCCAACGGAGTCCTACAATCTGCCGTCATAAACCTGGGCTTCTGACTTTTGTTTCCCAGGAAAGGGACGGAGATTATGTTTGGGGGCCTGTGGCCGGAGTGGAAAGGTTGGCTCCTGAAAAATCCCGATATAGGCAGGATGCCTCCCAGACCCAAGCTGGCACCAGTGCCAACTCGGGCTGGTTTGTTAGTGCCAACGGAGTCCTACAATCTGTCATTAGGAACGGGGTATGTTGACTTTTGTTTCCCAGGGAAACGGCGGTGTATATGTTTGGGGGCCTGTGGCCCAGAGTGGCCGACTGGCTCCTGAAAATCGCGATGCACGCGGGATGCCTCCCAGACCCAAGCTGGCACCAGTGCCAACTCGGGCTGGTTTGATAGTGCCAACGGAGTCCTACAATCTGCCATGAGGAACTGGGGCTGGTGACTTTTTGTTTCAGAGGAAAGGCCCGTGGAATATGTTTGGGGGCCTGTGGCCCCAGTGGCCAGGTGGCTCCTGAAAATCCGCTGATACGCAGGATGCCTTCCAGACCCAAGCTGGCACCAGTGCCAACTCGGGCTGGTTTGATAGTGCCAACGGAGTCCTACAATCTGCCATGAGGAACTGGGGCTGGTGACTTTTGTTTCAGAGGAAAGGCCCGTGGAATATGTTTGAGGGCCATAGACCTGGAAAGGCGGCTGGCTCCTGAAAATCCGCGATCAGGGGATGCCTCCCAGACCCAAGCTGGCACCAGTGCCAACTCGGGCTGGTTTGATAGTGCCAACGGAGTCCTACAATCTGCCATAAATAACCTGGGCTGGTGAGTTTTATTTCAGGCGGAAACGGCCCGAGATTTTGTTTGGGGCCTGTGGGCCAACTGGCTCGTGACTTTGATAGGCAGGATGCCTCCCAGACCCAAACTGGCACCAGTGCCAACTTCGGGCTGGTTTGTTAGTGCCAACGGAGTCCTACAATCTGCCATCAGAAACCTGGGCTGGAGAGTTTTGTTTCAGAGGAGCGGGCGGAGATGTTGTTTGGGGCCTCTGGCCCAGGACTGCCTCGTGAAATCCCTGCGATACGCAGGATGCCTCCCAGACCCAAGGTGGCACCAGTGCCAACTCGGGCTGGTTTGATAGTGCCAACGAGTCCTACAATCTGCCATCAGGAAAGGGGCTGGTGACTTTTTGTTTCAGAGGGAAAGGCCCGTGGAATATGTTTGAGGGGCCTGTGGCCGGAGTGGATGGTTGGCTCCTGAAAATCTGGGCGATAGGCAGGATGCCTCCCAGACCCAAGCTGGCACCAGTGCCAACTCGGGCTGGTTTGTTAGTGCCAACGGAGTCCTACAATCTGCCATCAGGAAAGGGGCTGGTGACTTTTGTTTCCCAGGGAAACGGCGGTGGCATATGTTTGGGGCCTGTGGCCAAGAGTGGCGGCTGGCTCCTGAAAATCCAGCGATACGCAGGATGCGTTCCAGACCCAAGGTGGCACCAGTGCCAACTCGGGCTGGTTTGATTGTGCCAACTGAGTCCTACAATCTGCCATAAATAACCTGGGCTGGTGAGTTTTGTTTCAAACGAAAAGGGCCGGAGTTTGTGATTGGGGCCTCTGGCCAACTGGCTCCCTGAAAATCCGGGATACGCAGGATGCCTCCCATACCCAAGCTGGCACCAGTGCCAACTCGGGCTGGTTTGTTAGTGCCAACGGAGTCCTACAATCTGCCATAAGAAACCTGGGCTGGAGAGTTTTGTTTCAGAGGGAACGGGCGGAGGTTTTGTTTGGGGCCTCTGGCCGACTGGCTCGTGAAAATCGCGATAGGCAGGATGCCTCCCAGACCCAAGCTGGCACCAGTGCCAACTCGGGCTGGTTTGTTAGTGCCAACGGAGTCCTACAATCTGCCATAAGAAACCTGGGCTGGAGAGTTTTGTTTCAGAGGAACGGGCCGGAGATTTTGTTTGGGGCCTGGCCCTGGTGGCACTGGCTCGTGAAAATCAGCGATAGGCAGGATGCCTCCCAGACCCAAGCTGGCACCAGTGCCAACTCGGGCTGGTTTGATAGTGCCAACGGAGTCCTACAATCTGCCATCAGGAAAGGGGCTGGTGACTTTTGTTTCAGAGGGAACAGCCCGTGGAATATGTTTGGGGGCCTGTGGCCTGGAGTGGCAGGTTGGCTCCTGAAAATCCGCGATACGCAGGATGCCTCCCAGACCCAAGCTGGCACCAGTGCCAACTCGGGCTGGTTTGATAGTGCCAACGGAGTCCTACAATCTGCCATCAGGAACTGGGGCTGGTGACTTTTGTTTCCCAGAGGAAAGGCCCGTGGAATATGTTTGGGGCCTGTGGCCCAGAGTGGCGGGCTGGCTCCTGAAAATCCGCGATACGCAGGATGCGTCCCAGACCCAAGCTGGCACCAGTGCCAACTCGGGCTGGTTTGATAGTGCCAACGGAGTCCTACAATCTGCCATAAGGAACCTGGGCTGGTGACTTTTGTTTCCAAGGGAAAGGGCCGGAGGAATATGTTTGGGGCCTGTGGCCCAAGTGGGCTGGCTCCTGAAAATCCGGGATACGCAGGATGCCTCCCAGACCCAAGCTGGCACCAGTGCCAACTCGGGCTGGTTTGTTAGTGCCAACGGAGTCCTACAATCTGCCATAAGAAACCTGGGCTGGTGAGTTTGTTTCAGAGGAACGGGCCGGAGATTTTGTTTGGGGCCTCTGGCCCGACTGGCTCGTGAAAATCCGCGATAGGCAGGATGCCTCCCAGACCCAAGCTGGCACCAGTGCCAACTCGGGCTGGTTTGTTAGTGCCAACGGAGTCCTACAATCTGCCATAAGAAACCTGGGCTGGAGAGTTTTTTGTTTCAGAGGAACGGGCCGGAGAGATGTTTTGTTTGGGGCCTCTGGCCGACTGGCTCGTGAAAATCCGCGATAGGCAGGATGCCTCCCAGACCCAAGCTGGCACCAGTGCCAACTCGGGCTGGTTTGATAGTGCCAACGGAGTCCTACAATCTGCCATCAAAAAAAAGGGGCTGGTGACTTTTGTTTCAGAGGAAAGGCCCGTGGAATATGTTTGGGGCCTGTGGCCGTGAGTGGCAGGATGGCTCCTGAAAATCCGCGATAGGCAGGATGCCTCCCAGACCCAAGGTGGCACCAGTGCCAACTCGGGCTGGTTTGATAGTGCCAACGGAGTCCTACAATCTGCCATCAGGAACTGGGGCTGGTGACTTTGTTTCAGAGGAAAGGCCCGTGGAATATGTTTGGGGCCTGTGGCCCAGAGTGGCCGGGTGGCTCCTGAAAATCCGCGATACGCAGGATGCCTCCCAGACCCAAGCTGGCACCAGTGCCAACTCGGGCTGGTTTGATAGTGCCAACGGTGTCCTACAATCTGCCATCAATAAAAGGGGCTGGTGACTTTTGTTTCCCAAAGGAAACAGCCGGTGTATATGTTTTGGGGCCTGTGGCCAAGAGTGGCCGTCTGGCTCCTGAAAATCCTCGATACGGAGGATGCCTCCCAGACCCAAGGTGGCACCAGTGCCAACTCTGGCTGGTTTGATAGTGCCAACGGAGTCCTACAATATGCCATCAGGAACCAGGGCTGGCGACTTTTGTTTCCCAGGGAAACGGCCAGTGTATATGTTCTGGGGCCTCTGGCCCAGAGTGGCAGGTTGGCTCCTGAAAATCGGCGATACGCAGGATGCCTCCCAGACCCAAGCTGGCACCAGTGGCAACTCGGGCTGGTTTGATAGTGCCAACGGAGTCCTACAATCCGCCATAAAGAACCTGGGCTGGTGACTTTTGTTTCAGACGGAAAGGGCCGGAGTTTATGTTTGGGGCCTCTGGCCAACTGGCTCCTGGAAATCCGGGATACGCAGGATGCCTCCCAGACCCAAGCTGGCACCAGTGCCAACTCGGGCTGGTTTGTTAGTGCAAACGGAGTCCTACAATCTTCCATAAAGAACCAGTGCTGGTGACTTTTGTTTCCCAGGGAAAGGGCCGGAGATTATGTTTGGGGGCCTGTGGCCTGGCGTGGCAGGTTGGCTCCTGAAAATCCGCGATAGGCAGGATGCCTCCCAGACCCAAGCTGGCACCAGTGCCAACTCGGGCTGGTTTGATAGTGCCAACGGAGTCCTACTATCTGCCATCAGGAACTGGGTATGTTGACATTTGTTTCCCAGGGAAACGGCCGGTGTATATGTTTGGGGGCCTGTGGCCCAGAACGGCCGACTGGCTGCTGAAAATCCACGGTACGCAGGATGCCTCCCAGACCCAAGCTGGCACCAGTGCCAACTCTGGCTGGTTTGTTAGTGCCAACGGAGTCCTACAATCTGCCATCAGGGAAAGGGGCTGGTGACTTTTGTTTCCCAGGGAAACGGCCGGTATATATGTTTCGGGGCCTGTGGCCAAGAGTGGCCGGCTGGCTCCTGAAAATCGGCGATACGCAGGATGCCTCCCAGACCCAAGCTGGCACCAGTGCCAACTCGGGCTGGTTTGATAGTGCCAACGGTTTCCTACAATCTGACATCAGGAGCTGGGTATTTTGACTTTTGTTTCCCAGAGAAACGGCCAGTGTATATGTTTCGGGGCCTCTGGCCCAGAGTGGCCGGCTGGCTCCTGAAAATCCGGGATACGAAGGATGCCTCCCAGACCCAAGCTGGCACCAGTGCCAACTCGGGCTGGTTTGATAGTGCCAACGGAGTCCTACAATCTGCCATCAGGTACTGGGTATATTGACTTTTGTTTCCCAGAGGAAACGGCCGGTGTATATATGTTTGGGGGCCTGTGGCCCTGAGTGGCCAACTGGCTCCTGAAAATCCGCGCAGGATGGGATGCCTCCCAGACCCAAGCTGGCACCAGTGCCAACTCGGGCTGGTTTGATAGTGCCAACGGAGTCCTACAATCTGCCATAAAAAACCTGGGCTGGTGAGTTTTTTTTCAGAAGGAAAGGGCCGGAGTTTTTGTTTGGGGCCTCTGGCCGACTGGCTCCTGAAAATCGGCGATACGCAGGATGCCTCCCAGACCCAAGCTGGCACCAGTGCCAACTCGGGCTGGTTTGATAGTGCCAACGGAGTCCTACAATCTGCCATGAGGAACTGGGGCTGGTGACTTTTGTTTCAGAGGGAAAGGCCCGTGGAATATGTTTGGGGGCCTGTGGCCCAGAGTGGCCGGGTGGCTCCTGAAAATCCGCTGACACGCAGGATGCATTCCAGACCCAAGCTGGCACCAGTGCCAACTCGGGCTGGTTTGATAGTGCCAACGGAGTCCTACAATCTGCCATGAGGAACTGGGGCTGGTGACTTTTGTTTCAGAGGGAAAGGCCCGTGGAATATGTTTGAGGGCCATAGACCTGGAAAGGCCGGCTGGCTCCTGAAAATCCGCGATAGGCAGGATGCCTCCCAGACCCAAGCTGGCACCAGTGCCAACTCGGGCTGGTTTGATAGTGCCAACGGAGTCCTACAATCTGCCATAAAGAACCAGGGCTGGTGACTTTTGTTTCCCTGGGAAACGGCCGGTGAATATGTTTGCTGCCCTGTGGCCCGGAGTAGCCGGGTGACTCCTGAAAATCCGCGATAGGCAGGATGCCTCCCAGACCCAAGCTGGCACCAGTGCCAACTCGGGCTGGTTTGTTAGTGCCAACGGAGTCCTACAATCTGCCATTAGGAACTGGGTATGTTGACTTTTGTTTCCCAGGGAAACGGCCGGTGTATATGTTTGGGGCCTGTGGCCCAGAGTGGCCGACTGGCTCCTGAAAATCCGCGTTACGCAGGATGCCTCCCAGACCCAAGCTGGCACCAGTGCCAACTCGGGCTGGTTTGATAGTGCCAACGGAGTCCTACAATCTGCCATGAGGAACTGGGGCTGGTGACTTTTGTTTCAGAGGGAAAGGCCCGTGGAATATGTTTGGGGGCCTGTGGCCCACAGTGGCCGGGTGGCTCCTGAAAATCCGAGATACGCAGGATGCCTCCCAGACCCAAGCTGGCACCAGTGCCAACTCGGGCTGGTTTGATAGTGCCAACGGAGTCCTACAATCTGCCATGAGGAACTGGGGCTGGCGACTTTTGTTTCAGAGGGAAAGGCCCGTGGAATATGTTTGAGGGCCATAGACCTGGAAAGGCCGGCTGGCTCCTGAAAATCCGCGATAGGCAGGATGCCTCCCAGACCCAAGCTGGCACCAGTGCCAACTCGGGCTGGTTTGATAGTGCCAACGGAGTCCTACAATCTGCCATGAGGAACTGGGGCTGGTGACTTTTGTTTCAGAGGGAAAGGCCCGGTTTATATGTTTGGGGCCATAGGCCTGGAGAGGCCGGCTGGCTCCTGAAAATCCGCGATACGCAGGATGCCTCCCAGGCCCAAGCTGGCGCCAGTGCCAACTCAGGCTGGTTTGATAGTGCCAACGGAATGCTACAATCTGCCATCAGGAACTGGGTATGTTGACTTTTGTTTCCCAGGGAAACGGCCGCTGTATATGTTTGCTGCCCTGTGGCCCGGAGTAGCCGTTTCACTCCTCAAAATCCGCGATAGGCAGGATGCCTCCCAGACCCAAGCTGGCACCAGTGCCAACTCGGGCTGGTTTGATAATGCCAACGGAGTCCTACAATCTGCCGTCATAAACCTGGGCTTCTGACTTTTGTTTCCCAGGGAAAGGGACGGAGATTATGTTTGGGGGCCTGTGGCCCGGAGTGGAAGGTTGGCTCCTGAAAATCCGCGATAGGCAGGATGCCTCCCAGACCCAAGCTGGCACCAGTGCCAACTCGGGCTGGTTTGTTAGTGCCAACGGAGTCCTACAATCTGCCATTAGGAACTGGGTATGTTGACTTTTGTTTCCCAGGGAAACGGCCGGTGTATATGTTTGGGGGCCTGTGGCCCAGAGTGGCCGACTGGCTCCTGAAAATCCGCGATACGCAGGATGCCTCCCAGACCCAAGCTGGCACCAGTGCCAACTCGGGCTGGTTTGATAGTGCCAACGGAGTCCTACAATCTGCCATGAGGAACTGGGGCTGGTGACTTTTGTTTCAGAGGGAAAGGCCCGTGGAATATGTTTGGGGCCTGTGGCCCGGAGTGGCCAGGTGGCTCCTGAAAATCCGCGATACGCAGGATGCGTCCCAGACCCAAGCTGGCACCAGTGCCAACTCGGGCTGGTTTGATAGTGCCAACGGAGTCCTACAATCTGCCATGAGGAACTGGGGCTGGTGACTTTTGTTTCAGAGGGAAAGGCCCGTGGAATATGTTTGAGGGCCATAGACCTGGGAAAGGCCGGCTGGCTGCCTGAAAATCCAGGGCGCCGCTGTATAGGCCCAGGATGCCTCCCAGACCCAAGCTGGCACCAGTGCCAACTCGGGCTGGTTTGATAGTGCCAACGGAGTCCTACAATCTGCCATAAATAACCTGGGCTGGTGAGTTTTATTTCAGACGGAAACGGCCGGAGATTTTGTTTGGGGCCTCGGGCCAACTGGCTCGTGAAAATCCGCGATAGGCAGGATGCCTCCCAGACCCAAACTGGCACCAGTGCCAACTCGGGCTGGTTTGTTAGTGCCAACGGAGTCCTACAATCTGCCATCAGAAACCTGGGCTGGAGAGTTGTGTTTCAGAGGGAACGGGCCGGAGATGTTGTTTGGGGCCTCTGGCGGACTGGCTCGTGAAATCCGCGATACGCAGGATGCCTCCCAGACCCAAGGTGGCACCAGTGCCAACTCGGGCTGGTTTGATAGTGCCAACGGAGTCCTACAATCTGCCATCAGGGAAAGGGGCTGGTGACTTTTGTTTCAGAGGGAAAGGCCCGTGGAATATGTTTCGGGGCCTGTGGCCCGGAGTGGATGGTTGGCTCCTGAAAATCCGCGATAGGCAGGATGCCTCCCAGACCCAAGCTGGCACCAGTGCCAACTCGGGCTGGTTTGTTAGTGCCAACGGAGTCCTACAATCTGCCATCAGGGAAAGGGGCTGGTGACTTTTGTTTCCCAGGGAAACGGCCGGTGCATATGTTTCGGGGCCTGTGGCCAAGAGTGGCCGGCTGGCTCCTGAAAATCCGCGATACGCAGGATGCCTTCCAGACCCAAGGTGGCACCAGTGCCAACTCGGGCTGGTTTGATTGTGCCAACTGAGTCCTACAATCTGCCATAAATAACCTGGGCTGGTGAGTTTTGTTTCAAACGAAAAGGGCCGGAGTTTGTGATTGGGGCCTCTGGCCAACTGGCTCCTGAAAATCCGGGATACGCAGGATGCCTCCCATACCCAAGCTGGCACCAGTGCCAACTCGGGCTGGTTTGTTAGTGCCAACGGAGTCCTACAATCTGCCATAAGAAACCTGGGCTGGAGAGTTTTGTTTCAGAGGGAACGGGCCGGAGATTTTGTTTGGGGCCTCTGGCCGACTGGCTCCTGAAAATCCGCGATAGGCAGGATGCCTCCCAGACCCAAGCTGGCACCAGTGCCAACTCGGGCTGGTTTGATAGTGCCAACGGAGTCCTACAATCTGCCATCAGGGAAAGGGGCTGGTGACTTTTGTTTCAGAGGGAACAGCCCGTGGAATATGTTTGGGGGCCTGTGGCCTGGAGTGGCAGGTTGGCTCCTGAAAATCCGCGATACGCAGGATGCCTCCCAGACCCAAGCTGGCACCAGTGCCAACTCGGGCTGGTTTGATAGTGCCAACGGAGTCCTACAATCTGCCATCAGGAACTGGGGCTGGTGACTTTTGTTTCAGAGGGAAAGGCCCGTGGAATATGTTTGGGGCCTGTGGCCCAGAGTGGCCGGGTGCCTCCTGAAAATCCGCGATACGCAGGATGCCTCCCAGACCCAAGCTGGCACCAGTGCCAACTCGGGCTGGTTTGATAGTGCCAACGGTGTCCTACAATCTGCCATCAGGGAAAGGGGCTGGTGACTTTGTTTCCCAAGGAAACAGCCGGTGTATATGTTTCGGGGCCTGTGGCCAAGAGTGGCCGGCTGGCTCCTGAAAATCCACGATACGCAGGATGCCTCCCAGACCCAAGCTGGCACCAGTGCCAACTCGGGCTGGTTTGTTAGTGCCAACGGAGTCCTACAATCTGCCATCAGGAACTGGGTATGTTGACTTTTGTTTCCCCGGGAAACGGCCGGTGTATATGTTTGGGGGCCTCTGGCCCTGAGTGGCCAACTGGCTCCTGAAAATCCGCGATACGCAGGATGCCTCCCAGACCCAAGCTGGCACCAGTGCCAACTCGGGCTGGTTTGATAGTGCCAACGGAGTCCTACAATCTGCCATAAAAAACCTGGGCTGGTGAGTTTTTTTCAGAAGGAAAGGGCCGGAGTTTTTGTTTGGGGCCTCTGGCGAATGGCTCCTGAAAATCGGGCGATACATGGGATGCCTCCCAGACCCAAGCTGGCACCAGTGCCAACTCGGGCTGGTTTGATAGTGCCAACGGAGTCCTACAATCTGCCATCAGGAACTGGGGCTGGTGACTTTTGTTTCAGAGGGAAAGGCCCGTGGAATATGTTTGGGGGCCTGTGGCCCAGAGTGGCCGGGTGGCTCCTGAAAATCCGCGATACGCAGGATGCGTTCCAGACCCAAGCTGGCACCAGTGCCAACTCGGGCTGGTTTGATAGTGCCAACGGAGTCCTACAATCTGCCATTAGGAGCTGGGTGTTTTGACTATTGTTTCCCAGAGAAACGGCCGGTGTATATGTTTGGGGGCCTGTGGCCCAGAGTGGCCGACTGGCTCCTGAAAATCCGCGATACGCAGGATGCCTCCCAGACCCAAGCTGGCACCAGTGCCAACTCGGGCTGGTTTGATAGTGCCAACGGAGTCCTACAATCTGCCATCAGGAACTGGGGCTGGTGACTTTGTTTCAGGGGAAAGGCCCGGTTTATATGTTTAAGGGCCTGTGGACTGGGGTGGCGGCTGGCTCCTGAAAATCGCGGTACACAGGATGCCTCCCAGACCCAAGCTGGCACCAGTGCCAACTCGGGCTGGTTTGATAGTGCCAACGGAGTCCTACAATCTGCCATCAGGAACTGGGGCTGGTGACTTTTGTTTCAGAGGGAAAGGCCCGTGGAATATGTTTGAGGGCCATAGACCTGGAAAGGCCGGCTGGCTCCTGAAAATCCGCGATAGGCAGGATGCCTCCCAGACCCAAGCTGGCACCAGTGCCAACTCGGGCTGGTTTGATAGTGCCAACGGAGTCCTACAATCTGCCATAAAGAACCAGGGCTGGTGACTTTTGTTTCCCTGGGAAAGGGCCGGTGAATATGTTTGCTGCCCTGTGGCCGGAGTAGCGGGTGACTCCTGAAAATCAGCGATAGGCAGGATGCCTCCCAGACCCAAGCTGGCACCAGTGCCAACTCGGGCTGGTTTGTTAGTGCCAACGGAGTCCTACAATCTGCCATTAGGAACTGGGTATGTTGACTTTTGTTTCCCAGGGAAAGCGGCGGTGTATATGTTTGGGGCCTGTGGCCCAGAGTGGCCGACTGGCTCCTGAAAATCCAGCGTGCACGCAGGATGCCTCCCAGACCCAAGCTGGCACCAGTGCCAACTCGGGCTGGTTTGATAGTGCCAACGGAGTCCTACAATCTGCCATGAGGAACTGGGGCTGGTGACTTTTGTTTCAGAGGGAAAGGCCCGTGGAATATGTTTGGGGCCTGTGGCCCACAGTGGCGGGTGGCTCCTGAAAATCCAGCGACACGCAGGATGCCTCCCAGACCCAAGCTGGCACCAGTGCCAACTCGGGCTGGTTTGATAGTGCCAACGGAGTCCTACAATCTGCCATGAGGAACTGG
>NW_022147677.1:0-10967 GCF_901933205.1 Camarhynchus parvulus
ATCAGTTTGCAAAGTGCACCCACAATGCCAGTGTTGTGCTGCTTCGTTCTTGGCCTTTAGCGCCTCTTTGTCACCTACACCTTAGAAAAGCTTTTCACTATGTCTCGCAAGGAGAAACTGTGCCAGGACAGAAAACATCTCCTATCGTGTTCTAGAGGTTGCACAAAGGTTTGCAGAGTGTTTTGCACCAAGGAAAAGAAAGTCATCCAAAACTCCTTCTATTGCAATATTCATGTGAATGCAAAAGGCAGGAGAGTGGTAAGGTACTGTTTTCCATCAGTTTGCAAGCTGCACCCACAATGCCAGTGTTGTGCTGCTTCGTTCTTGGCCTTTAGCGCCTCTTGTCACCTACACCTTAGAAAAGCTTTTCACTATGTCTCGCAAGGAGAAACTGTGCCAGGACAGAAAACATCTCCTATCGTGTTCTAGAGGTTGCACAAAGGTTTGCAGAGTGTTTTGCACCAAGGAAAAGAAAGTTGTCCAAAACTCCTTCTTTTTCAATATTCATGTGAATGCAAAAGGCAGGAGAGTGGTAAGGTATTGTTTTCCATCAGTTTGCAAAGTGCACCCACAATGCCAGTGTTGTGCTGCTTCGTTTTGGCCTTTAGCGCCTCTTGTCACCTACACCTTAGAAAAAGCTTTTCACTATGTCTCGCAAGGAGAAACTGTGCCAGGACAGAAAACATCTCCTATCGTGTTCTAGAGGTTGCACAAAGGTTTGCAGAGTGTTTTGCACCAAGGAAAAGAAAGTCCTCCAAAACTCCTTCTATTGCAATATTCATGTGAATGCAAAAGGCAGGAGAGTGGTAAGGTATTGTTTTCCATCAGTTTGCAAGCTGCACCCACAATGCCAGTGTTGTGCTGCTTCGTTCTTGGCCTTTAGCGCCTCTTTTGTCACCTACACCTTAGCAAAAAGCTTTCTCACTATGTCTCGCAAGGAGAAACTGTGCCAGGACAGAAAACATCTCCTATCGTGTTCTAGAGGTTGCACAAAGGTTTGCAGAGTGTTTTGCACCAAGGAAAAGAAAGTTGTCCAAAACTCCTTCTTTTTCAATATTCATGTGAATGCAAAAGGCAGGAGAGTGGTAAGGTACTGTTTTCCATCAGTTTGCAAGCTGCACCCACAATGCCAGTGTTGTGCTGCTTCGTTCTTGGCCTTTAGCGCCTCTTTTGTCACCTACACCTTAGAAAAAGCTTTTCACTATGTCTCGCAAGGAGAAACTGTGCCAGGACAGAAAACATCTCCTATCGTGTTCTAGAGGTTGCAAGTTTGCAAAGTGCACCCACAATGCCAGTGTTGTGCTGCTTCGTTCTTGGCCTTTAGCGCCTCTTTTGTCACCTACACCTTAGAAAAAGCTTTTCACTATGTCTCGCAAGGAGAAACTGTGCCAGGACAGAAAACATCTCCTATCGTGTTCTAGAGGTTGCACAAAGGTTTGCAGAGTGTTTTGCACCAAGGAAAAGAAAGTTGTCCAAAACTCCTTCTATTGCAATATTCATGTGAATGCAAAAGGCAGGAGAGTGGTAAGGTACTGTTTTCCATCAGTTTGCAAAGTGCACCCACAATGCCAGTGTTTGTGCTTGCTTCGTTCTTGGCCTTTAGCGCCTCTTTGTCACCTACACCTTAGAAAAAGCTTTTTCACTATGTCTCGCAAGGAGAAACTGTGCCAGGACAGAAAACATCTCCTATCGTGTTCTAGAGGTTGCACAAAGGTTTGCAGAGTGTTTTGCACCAAGGAAAAGAAAGTCGTCCAAAACTCCTTCTATTGCAATATTCATGTGAATGCAAAAGGCAGGAGAGTGGTAAGGTACTGTTTTCCATCAGTTTGCAAAGTGCACCCACAATGCCAGTGTTGTGCTGCTTCGTTCTTGGCCTTTAGCGCCTCTTTGTCACCTACACCTTAGAAAAAGCTTTTTCACTATGTCTCGCAAGGAGAAACTGTGCCAGGACAGAAAACATCTCCTATCGTGTTCTAGAGGTTGCACAAAGGTTTGCAGAGTGTTTTGCACCAAGGAAAAGAAAGTCGTCCAAAACTCCTTCTATTGCAATATTCATGTGAATGCAAAAGGCAGGAGAGTGGTAAGGTACTGTTTTCCATCAGTTTGCAAAGTGCACCCACAATGCCAGTGTTGTGCTGCTTCGTTCTTGGCCTTTAGCGCCTCTTTGTCACCTACACCTTAGAAAAAAGCTTTCTCACTATGTCTCGCAAGGAGAAACTGTGCCAGGACAGAAAACATCTCCTATCGTGTTCTAGAGGTTGCACAAAGGTTTGCAGAGTGTTTTGCACCAAGGAAAAGAAAGTCGTCCAAAACTCCTTCTATTGCAATATTCATGTGAATGCAAAAGGCAGGAGAGTGGTAAGGTACTGTTTTCCATCAGTTTGCAAGCTGCACCCACAATGCCAGTGTTGTGCTGCTTCGTTCTTGGCCTTTAGCGTCTCTTGTCACCTACACCTTAGAAAAAAGCTTTTTCACTATGTCTCGCAAGGAGAAACTGTGCCAGGACAGAAAACATCTCCTATCGTGTTCTAGAGGTTGCACAAAGGTTTGCAGAGTGTTTTGCACCAAGGAAAAGAAAGTTGTCCAAAACTCCTTCTATTGCAATATTCATGTGAATGCAAAAGGCAGGAGAGTGGTAAGGTACTGTTTTCCATCAGTTTGCAAAGTGCACCCACAATGCCAGTGTTGTGCTGCTTCGTTCTTGGCCTTTAGCGTCTCTTGTCACCTACACCTTAGAAAAAGCTTTTTCACTATGTCTCGCAAGGAGAAACTGTGCCAGGACAGAAAACATCTCCTATCGTGTTCTAGAGGTTGCACAAAGGTTTGCAGAGTGTTTTGCACCAAGGAAAAGAAAGTTGTCCAAAACTCCTTCTATTGCAATATTCATGTGAATGCAAAAGGCAGGAGAGTGGTAAGGTACTGTTTTCCATCAGTTTGCAAGCTGCACCCACAATGCCAGTGTTGTGCTGCTTCGTTCTTGGCCTTTAGCGCCTCTTGTCACCTACACCTTAGAAAAAGCTTTCTCACTATGTCTCGCAAGGAGAAACTGTGCCAGGACAGAAAACATCTCCTATCGTGTTCTAGAGGTTGCACAAAGGTTTGCAGAGTGTTTTGCACCAAGGAAAAGAAAGTTGTCCAAAAACTCCTTCTATTGCAATATTCATGTGAATGCAAAAGGCAGGAGAGTGGTAAGGTACTGTTTTCCATCAGTTTGCAAGCTGCACCCACAATGCCAGTGTTGTGCTGCTTCGTTTTTGGCCTTTAGCGTCTCTTTGTCACCTACACCTTAGAAAAAGCTTTTCACTATGTCTCGCAAGGAGAAACTGTGCCAGGACAGAAAACATCTCCTATCGTGTTCTAGAGGTTGCACAAAGGTTTGCAGAGTGTTTTGCACCAAGGAAAAGAAAGTTGTCCAAAACTCCTTCTATTGCAATATTCATGTGAATGCAAAAGGCAGGAGAGTGGTAAGGTACTGTTTTCTATCAGTTTGCAAAGTGCACCCACAATGCCAGTGTTGTGCTGCTTCGTTCTTGGCCTTTAGCGTCTCTTGTCACCTACACCTTAGCAAAAAGCTTTCTCACTATGTCTCGCAAGGAGAAACTGTGCCAGGACAGAAAACATCTCCTATCGTGTTCTAGAGGTTGCACAAAGGTTTGCAGAGTGTTTTGCACCAAGGAAAAGAAAGTCGTCCAAAACTCCTTCTATTGCAATATTCATGTGAATGCAAAAGGCAGGAGAGTGGTAAGGTACTGTTTTCTATCAGTTTGCAAAGTGCACCCACAATGCCAGTGTTGTGCTGCTTCGTTTTGGCCTTTAGCGTCTCTTGTCACCTACACCTTAGCAAAAGCTTTCTCACTATGTCTCGCAAGGAGAAACTGTGCCAGGACAGAAAACATCTCCTATCGTGTTCTAGAGGTTGCACAAAGGTTTGCAGAGTGTTTTGCACCAAGGAAAAGAAAGTCGTCCAAAACTCCTTCTATTGCAATATTCATGTGAATGCAAAAGGCAGGAGAGTGGTAAGGTACTGTTTTCCATCAGTTTGCAAAGTGCACCCACAATGCCAGTGTTGTGCTGCTTCGTTCTTGGCCTTTAGCGTCTCTTGTCACCTACACCTTAGAAAAAGCTTTTCACTATGTCTCGCAAGGAGAAACTGTGCCAGGACAGAAAACATCTCCTATCGTGTTCTAGAGGTTGCACAAAGGTTTGCAGAGTGTTTTGCACCAAGGAAAAGAAAGTTGTCCAAAACTCCTTCTATTGCAATATTCATGTGAATGCAAAAGGCAGGAGAGTGGTAAGGTACTGTTTTCCATCAGTTTGCAAGCTGCACCCACAATGCCAGTGTTGTGCTGCTTCGTTCTTGGCCTTTAGCGCCTCTTGTCACCTACACCTTAGAAAAAGCTTTTCACTATGTCTCGCAAGGAGAAACTGTGCCAGGACAGAAAACATCTCCTATCGTGTTCTAGAGGTTGCACAAAGGTTTGCAGAGTGTTTTGCACCAAGGAAAAGAAAGTTGTCCAAAACTCCTTCTATTGCAATATTCATGTGAATGCAAAAGGCAGGAGAGTGGTAAGGTACTGTTTTCCATCAGTTTGCAAGCTGCACCCACAATGCCAGTGTTGTGCTGCTTCGTTCTTTGGCCTTTAGCGCCTCTTGTCACCTACACCTTAGAAAAAGCTTTTTCACTATGTCTCGCAAGGAGAAACTGTGCCAGGACAGAAAACATCTCCTATCGTGTTCTAGAGGTTGCACAAAGGTTTGCAGAGTGTTTTGCACCAAGGAAAAGAAAGTTGTCCAAAACTCCTTCTATTGCAATATTCATGTGAATGCAAAAGGCAGGAGAGTGGTAAGGTACTGTTTTCCATCAGTTTGCAAGCTGCACCCACAATGCCAGTGTTGTGCTGCTTCGTTTTGGCCTTTAGCGCCTCTTGTCACCTACACCTTAGAAAAAGCTTTTCACTATGTCTCGCAAGGAGAAACTGTGCCAGGACAGAAAACATCTCCTATCGTGTTCTAGAGGTTGCACAAAGGTTTGCAGAGTGTTTTGCACCAAGGAAAAGAAAGTTGTCCAAAACTCCTTCTATTGCAATATTCATGTGAATGCAAAAGGCAGGAGAGTGGTAAGGTACTGTTTTCCATCAGTTTGCAAGCTGCACCCACAATGCCAGTGTTGTGCTGCTTCGTTCTTGGCCTTTAGCGCCTCTCTTGTCACCTACACCTTAGAAAAAGCTTTTCACTATGTCTCGCAAGGAGAAACTGTGCCAGGACAGAAAACATCTCCTATCGTGTTCTAGAGGTTGCACAAAGGTTTGCAGAGTGTTTTGCACCAAGGAAAAGAAAGTTGTCCAAAACTCCTTCTATTGCAATATTCATGTGAATGCAAAAGGCAGGAGAGTGGTAAGGTACTGTTTTCCATCAGTTTGCAAGCTGCACCCACAATGCCAGTGTGTTGTGCTGCTTCGTTCTTGGCCTTTAGCGCCTCTTGTCACCTACACCTTAGAAAAAGCTTTCTCACTATGTCTCGCAAGGAGAAACTGTGCCAGGACAGAAAACATCTCCTATCGTGTTCTAGAGGTTGCACAAAGGTTTGCAGAGTGTTTTGCACCAAGGAAAAGAAAGTTGTCCAAAACTCCTTCTATTGCAATATTCATGTGAATGCAAAGGCAGGAGAGTGGTAAGGTACTGTTTTCCATCAGTTTGCAAGCTGCACCCACAATGCCAGTGTTGTGCTGCTTCGTTCTTGGCCTTTAGCGTCTCTTGTCACCTACACCTTAGAAAAAGCTTTCTCACTATGTCTCGCAAGGAGAAACTGTGCCAGGACAGAAAACATCTCCTATCGTGTTCTAGAGGTTGCACAAAGGTTTGCAGAGTGTTTTGCACCAAGGAAAAGAAAGTCGTCCAAAACTCCTTCTATTGCAATATTCATGTGAATGCAAAAGGCAGGAGAGTGGTAAGGTACTGTTTTCCATCAGTTTGCAAAGTGCACCCACAATGCCAGTGTTGTGCTGCTTCGTTCTTGGCCTTTAGCGTCTCTTGTCACCTACACCTTAGAAAAAGCTTTCTCACTATGTCTCGCAAGGAGAAACTGTGCCAGGACAGAAAACATCTCCTATCGTGTTCTAGAGGTTGCACAAAGGTTTGCAGAGTGTTTTGCACCAAGGAAAAGAAAGTCGTCCAAAACTCCTTCTATTTCAATATTCATGTGAATGCAAAAGGCAGGAGAGTGGTAAGGTACTGTTTTCCATCAGTTTGCAAGCTGCACCCACAATGCCAGTGTTGTGCTGCTTCGTTCTTGGCCTTTAGCGTCTCTTGTCACCTACACCTTAGAAAAACTTTTCTCACTATGTCTCGCAAGGAGAAACTGTGCCAGGACAGAAAACATCTCCTATCGTGTTCTAGAGGTTGCACAAAGGTTTGCAGAGTGTTTTGCACCAAGGAAAAGAAAGTTGTCCAAAACTCCTTCTTTTTCAATATTCATGTGAATGCAAAAGGCAGGAGAGTGGTAAGGTACTGTTTTCCATCAGTTTGCAAGCTGCACCCACAATGCCAGTGTTGTGCTGCTTCGTTCTTGGCCTTTAGCGCCTCTTGTCACCTACACCTTAGAAAAGCTTTCTCACTATGTCTCGCAAGGAGAAACTGTGCCAGGACAGAAAACATCTCCTATCGTGTTCTAGAGGTTGCACAAAGGTTTGCAGAGTGTTTTGCACCAAGGAAAAGAAAGTCGTCCAAAACTCCTTCTATTGCAATATTCATGTGAATGCAAAAGGCAGGAGAGTGGTAAGGTACTGTTTTCCATCAGTTTGCAAGCTGCACCCACAATGCCAGTGTTGTGCTGCTTCGTTCTTGGCCTTTAGCGCCTCTTTGTCACCTACACACCTTAGAAAAAGCTTTTTCACTATGTCTCGCAAGGAGAAACTGTGCCAGGACAGAAAACATCTCCTATCGTGTTCTAGAGGTTGCACAAAGGTTTGCAGAGTGTTTTGCACCAAGGAAAAGAAAGTTGTCCAAAACTCCTTCTATTGCAATATTCATGTGAATGCAAAAGGCAGGAGAGTGGTAAGGTACTGTTTTCCATCAGTTTGCAAAGCTGCACCCACAATGCCAGTGTTGTGCTGCTTCTTCGTTCTTGGCCTTTAGCGTCTCTTGTCACCTACACCTTAGAAAAAGCTTTCTCACTATGTCTCGCAAGGAGAAACTGTGCCAGGACAGAAAACATCTCCTATCGTGTTCTAGAGGTTGCACAAAGGTTTGCAGAGTGTTTTGCACCAAGGAAAAGAAAGTCGTCCAAAACTCCTTCTATTGCAATATTCATGTGAATGCAAAAGGCAGGAGAGTGGTAAGGTACTGTTTTCTATCAGTTTGCAAAGTGCACCCACAATGCCAGTGTTGTGCTGCTTCGTTCTTGGCCTTTAGCGTCTCTTGTCACCTACACCTTAGAAAAAGCTTTTCTCACTATGTCTCGCAAGGAGAAACTGTGCCAGGACAGAAAACATCTCCTATCGTGTTCTAGAGGTTGCACAAAGGTTTGCAGAGTGTTTTGCACCAAGGAAAAGAAAGTCGTCCAAAACTCCTTCTATTGCAATATTCATGTGAATGCAAAAGGCAGGAGAGTGGTAAGGTACTGTTTTCCATCAGTTTGCAAAGTGCACCCACAATGCCAGTGTTGTGCTGCTTCGTTCTTGGCCTTTAGCGTCTCTTGTCACCTACACCTTAGAAAAGCTTTCTCACTATGTCTCGCAAGGAGAAACTGTGCCAGGACAGAAAACATCTCCTATCGTGTTCTAGAGGTTGCACAAAGGTTTGCAGAGTGTTTTGCACCAAGGAAAAGAAAGTTGTCCAAAACTCCTTTATTCAATATTCATGTGAATGCAAAAGGCAGGAGAGTGGTAAGGTACTGTTTTCCATCAGTTTGCAAGCTGCACCCACAATGCCAGTGTTGTGCTGCTTCGTTCTTGGCCTTTTAGCGCCTCTTTGTCACCTACACCTTAGAAAAAGCTTTCTCACTATGTCTCGCAAGGAGAAACTGTGCCAGGACAGAAAACATCTCCTATCGTGTTCTAGAGGTTGCACAAAGGTTTGCAGAGTGTTTTGCACCAAGGAAAAGAAAGTTGTCCAAAACTCCTTCTATTGCAATATTCATGTGAATGCAAAAGGCAGGAGAGTGGTAAGGTACTGTTTTCCATCAGTTTGCAAGCTGCACCCACAATGCCAGTGTTGTGCTGCTTTCGCTCTTGGCCTTTAGCGCCTCTTTTGTCACCTACACCTTAGAAAAAGCTTTTCACTATGTCTCGCAAGGAGAAACTGTGCCAGGACAGAAAACATCTCCTATCGTGTTCTAGAGGTTGCACAAAGGTTTGCAGAGTGTTTTGCACCAAGGAAAAGAAAGTTGTCCAAAACTCCTTCTATTGCAATATTCATGTGAATGCAAAAGGCAGGAGAGTGGTAAGGTACTGTTTTCCATCAGTTTGCAAAGTGCACCCACAATGCCAGTGTTGTGCTGCTTCGTTCTTGGCCTTTAGCGCCTCTTGTCACCTACACCTTAGAAAAAAAAGCTTTCTCACTATGTCTCGCAAGGAGAAACTGTGCCAGGACAGAAAACATCTCCTATCGTGTTCTAGAGGTTGCACAAAGGTTTGCAGAGTGTTTTGCACCAAGGAAAAGAAAGTCGTCCAAAACTCCTTCTATTGCAATATTCATGTGAATGCAAAAGGCAGGAGAGTGGTAAGGTACTGTTTTCCATCAGTTTGCAAAGTGCACCCACAATGCCAGTGTTGTGCTGCTTCGTTCTTGGCCTTTAGCGCCTCTTTGTCACCTACACCTTAGAAAAAGCTTTCTCACTATGTCTCGCAAGGAGAAACTGTGCCAGGACAGAAAACATCTCCTATCGTGTTCTAGAGGTTGCACAAAGGTTTGCAGAGTGTTTTGCACCAAGGAAAAGAAAGTTGTCCAAAACTCCTTCTATTGCAATATTCATGTGAATGCAAAAGGCAGGAGAGTGGTAAGGTACTGTTTTCCATCAGTTTGCAAGCTGCACCCACAATGCCAGTGTTGTGCTGCTTCGTTCTTGGCCTTTAGCGTCTCTTTGTCACCTACACCTTAGCAAAAAGCTTTTCACTATGTCTCGCAAGGAGAAACTGTGCCAGGACAGAAAACATCTCCTATCGTGTTCTAGAGGTTGCACAAAGGTTTGCAGAGTGTTTTGCACCAAGGAAAAGAAAGTCGTCCAAAACTCCTTCTATTGCAATATTCATGTGAATGCAAAAGGCAGGAGAGTGGTAAGGTACTGTTTTCCATCAGTTTGCAAAGTGCACCCACAATGCCAGTGTTGTGCTGCTTCGTTCTTGGCCTTTAGCGTCTCTTGTCACCTACACCTTAGCAAAAAGCTTTCTCACTATGTCTCGCAAGGAGAAACTGTGCCAGGACAGAAAACATCTCCTATCGTGTTCTAGAGGTTGCACAAAGGTTTGCAGAGTGTTTTGCACCAAGGAAAAGAAAGTCGTCCAAAACTCCTTCTATTGCAATATTCATGTGAATGCAAAAGGCAGGAGAGTGGTAAGGTACTGTTTTCCATCAGTTTGCAAAGCTGCACCCACAATGCCAGTGTTGTGCTGCTTCGTTCTTGGCCTTTAGCGTCTCTTGTCACCTACACCTTAGAAAAAGCTTTTCACTATGTCTCGCAAGGAGAAACTGTGCCAGGACAGAAAACATCTCCTATCGTGTTCTAGAGGTTGCACAAAGGTTTGCAGAGTGTTTTGCACCAAGGAAAAGAAAGTTGTCCAAAACTCCTTCTATTGCAATATTCATGTGAATGCAAAAGGCAGGAGAGTGGTAAGGTACTGTTTTCCATCAGTTTGCAAAGTGCACCCACAATGCCAGTGTTGTGCTGCTTCGTTCTTGGCCTTTAGCGCCTCTTTGTCACCTACACCTTAGAAAAAGCTTTTCACTATGTCTCGCAAGGAGAAACTGTGCCAGGACAGAAAACATCTCCTATCGTGTTCTAGAGGTTGCACAAAGGTTTGCAGAGTGTTTTGCACCAAGGAAAAGAAAGTCGTCCAAAACTCCTTCTATTGCAATATTCATGTGAATGCAAAAGGCAGGAGAGTGGTAAGGTACTGTTTTCCATCAGTTTGCAAAGTGCACCCACAATGCCAGTGTTGTGCTGCTTCGTTCTTGGCCTTTAGCGCCTCTTGTCACCTACACCTTAGAAAAAGCTTTCTCACTATGTCTCGCAAGGAGAAACTGTGCCAGGACAGAAAACATCTCCTATCGTGTTCTAGAGGTTGCACAAAGGTTTGCAGAGTGTTTTGCACCAAGGAAAAGAAAGTCGTCCAAAACTCCTTCTATTGCAATATTCATGTGAATGCAAAAGGCAGGAGAGTGGTAAGGTACTGTTTTCCATCAGTTTGCAAAGCTGCACCCACAATGCCAGTGTTGTGCTGCTTCGTTCTTGGCCTTTAGCGCCTCTTGTCACCTACACCTTAGAAAAAGCTTTTCACTATGTCTCGCAAGGAGAAACTGTGCCAGGACAGAAAACATCTCCTATCGTGTTCTAGAGGTTGCACAAAGGTTTGCAGAGTGTTTTGCACCAAGGAAAAGAAAGTTGTCCAAAACTCCTTCTATTGCAATATTCATGTGAATGCAAAAGGCAGGAGAGTGGTAAGGTACTGTTTTCCATCAGTTTGCAAAGTGCACCCACAATGCCAGTGTTGTGCTGCTTCGTTCTTTGGCCTTTAGCGCCTCTTGTCACCTACACCTTAGAAAAGCTTTCTCACTATGTCTCGCAAGGAGAAACTGTGCCAGGACAGAAAACATCTCCTATCGAGGTTCTAGAGGTTGCACAAAGGTTTGCAGAGTGTTTTGCACCAAGGAAAAGAAAGTCGTCCAAAACTCCTTCTATTGCAATATTCATGTGAATGCAAAAGGCAGGAGAGTGGTAAGGTACTGTTTTCTATCAGTTTGCAAAGTGCACT
>NW_022147678.1:0-10947 GCF_901933205.1 Camarhynchus parvulus
ACCTTTTCCTGACATCCAAGCTGAGCCTGCCCCACTCAGCTGCAGCCGTTCCCTCCACTCCTGTCCCTGGGCACCAGAGGGAAGAGGTTCCCACAGCCCCAGCCAGGGACCCGCTCCCAAGGCTGTTGCCATGGCCACCAGGGCTGGCACCAGCTGGGATGCTCGGTTTCCACGGGCCGGGCTTCAGGAATGGGATTCCCCACCCCCCTGCTCCCGCTAAAACCAAGGCTGCCCCCTCGCTGCCCTCCCACCTCCCATGGAAAGCACAAAAGGCAAAGATCCTGGGCTGGGATAAGAACAATTTATTGGGAACAGCAACGAGATGAGGAACAAACAAGAACTGAAACAATATTGATAACAGAAGGGATAAATAAAACTGTTCACAGGAAAAACTACAACATCAATGACTGGCACTTCCTGGCCACGTATTTTTCCCTGTCTGGAAATGCACCCTTCTCCTCAGGGGGAGAGAGAGAGAGAATCCCTTTCCTGCCCCTGGCAATGACCTGAGGTGGGAGTGAATGTAATGACAAGGCCATGGCCAGATCCTCATGTTCCTCAGTGCTACATCAGGTCATTGCCAGGGGCAGGAAAATGGACAGGTGTCTTCCCAGTGTGACCACAGGGAACATGGATCCCCAGGGCTCTTCCCAACATGGGTTTTCCATGGGGGATGAAGGTGGAGCAGTGCACGAACTCCTCCTGCAGTTGGGGCATTTTCAGGGCTTCCCTTACCGGTGCCTCCGTTGGTGTCTGGTCAAGTCAGAGCTCTGGGTGAAGCTCTTCCCACACTGGGGACACTCGTAGGGCCTCTCCCCAGTGTGAACGCGCGTGTGGGTGATGAGGTGGTGCCTCAGGGAGCGGAAGGGGGTGTGAATTCATGCAGGAGGAGATGGGGCTGCTTGAAGCCCTTCCCGCAGGTGGGGCACTCGAAGGGCCTCTCCCCAGTGTGAATGCGCTGGTGCCTGACAAGGCTGGAGGAAGCACTCAGGGCAGCGGAGGGCCTCTCATCTGAAACCGCTGTTGCTTGGAGCTGGTGTGACACTGGGGACACTCATAGGGCCTCTCCCCAGTGTGGATGCGTTGGTGGGTCACAAGGGTGGATCTGCAGCTGAAGCCCTTCCCACATTCCCCACACTCGTAGGCCCATTCCCCAGTGTGGATCATCTGGTGGCGGATCAGGGTGCTGCTCTGCCTGAAGCTCTTCCCACACTCCAAGCACTTGTAGTGCTTCTTCCTGTTGTAAAGCTGCTCCTGGGCCACCAGCTCTGAGCTCTGGCTGAAGCTCTGTCCACCTTCCTGGCTCAGGGTGAGTCTTTCCTCCTCAGAGGACACTGGGCTGGGTTTGGAGCCCATCCTCCTCTGGGATCTCCGGGGCTTGTCCTCCCTGTTGGAATTCTGCACCATGCCACTGCTCAAAACAGCCTCTTCCACAAGGTTCTGCTCTGGGGATTTGTCCTCCCTGGTCTCCATCCTCAGCTCCTTCCCTGGGGGAGGAAGGACAAGGAGAGGATGGGATTTGCCTCCGTGCCAGAGGGAAGGGGAAGGAGATCCCCCCAGTGCATCCCCAGCAGGACGGGGTTGGCAGCAGGGTTGTCCTGCAGCCGGGGGCTGTGCTGGGCTGGGAGATGGAGCAGGAGAGAGGGGGAAAGGGGCACTGACTTCCTCCTCACCTGCCTGGGTGTCCTGGGGCATCTTCCTCTTCCTCGCAGCCTCCTCCTCCATCTGGCAAAGGTTTGGGAATGGGATATCCTGGTTTGGGAAAAATACAATGGATGTGCACATTGGGTTCGGGGGTTCCTCCTGCCCAACTCCATCTCTGGTGTTGCAGCACATCCACAACGAGCCTCTGTGAGCAACCTGCACTCCCAGAGCCCGGAGCACGCTCACTTAACCTGCTGATGGACAAGGCCAGAGATGGATCTTTGTGTGGAGCTCCAAACACACTTTATTGCAATGTAGAGGGTCCAGGGACAGACAAAATGGGGCTGAGGACACACAGGGCTTGATAAGGACGGAAAGGGGCGGATCTGAGGGTCAAGGGCCAATGGGAACTGAGTACGGTGGTGCAGAGGAGGGGCAGCCAACTGGGGAACCAATGAGGTAACAGGGGCGGAGCATTGCAGTAAACCGGGACCAATAGGGGACAAGAGAGGGGAGAACATTCTAGGGGGGAGTACATATAAGGAAAAAAGGGCAGTTGAACTGGGTGATAGCAATGAAGGCTGCTGCATTAACATGAGCCTGGAAATGCCTGTGGCTGAGACCATTATACTCAGAGGGGTGTCTCTCTTTGACCCTGGTCACCTTTGCCCTGAGCTATTACAGTTCCAATGTTGGGCACCTGGACCTCCACACTCTGGAACTCACCGGGAATCTGGTGCCCATGTAAACCTCCAAAACACTGAGATTCAGTCCCCCAAAATACACAAATGACCAAGATGCAGCAAAAACACCCAACCATGAGTTTCCCCTCTCTGGTCTCTCCACTTTGGGCTCCTGGAGGCTCCACCTATCTGGGTTGCTGCAGGTCAAGTTTGTATTGGTGTTCCCCTCTCTGGGCTGATGGGGCTTCTGGCAATCCCACAGGTGCCCCATCTCTGGGCTCACCACTTTGGCATCACAGGTGTCCCAGGGATCAGCACTGTCCAGGGTCCCTGTTTCAGGGTCCTGGGGTATCCATGGGTTCCCCCTGTCCATGCTGCCAACATTTCCAAGCCTCTGGAGCACCCCCAGCTCTCATATTGCCCGTTTGTGCTGCCCCCATTGCCGGTTTCCCTGCCAGCCCTGCCGGTGCCGGGCGATCCCCAGGTGGCTCTGGGCTGACAGTGCAGCCCCTGGGCCGGGCAGAGTTGGCCCCAGCACGGGGGGACCCTGCATCCTCCACTGCCTCGGCAGCCGCGCCCAGCCCCGGGCACAGAGCTCCGGCAGCCCTTGCTGCCCCCTGCCCAGGGAGCCCCGGGGACCCCCGGCGCAGGCGGGGCCGGCTCTGGCTTTAGGCGGCCCCTCGAGCCCGGCGGCCCCGAGCCCGGCTGCGTGGCCAGGGGGGCACGGCGAGCCCGGGGCCTCTGTGCCAGTGCTTGCCCCGCTCTGCCTCAGCCTTTGCCCGGCCCGGCCCGGCTCCCCGAGCCCCGCCAGGCCCCCGCACGGCCACGGCCGGGCCGGGCCGCTCCCCTCGGAGCCCGCTGCGGACACGGCTGCGCCGGCCCGCCCACGGAGCCGCCTGCGCGCGGGGTCCCACGGGCCGCCGAGCGCTGCCCGGGCCGCCCAGGCCTCGGCCCCGAGCACAGAGCTCTGCCCGGGGCTCCCGGCCCGAGGGGCGGCTCCGGGCCCGCCCGGCCGCTCCCGGCTCCCACAGCCCGCCGGGGCCGCCAACAAAACATCTCAGCAACAAACCCACAAACCAACCCGCTGCCACCCCTGGCCTGCTGCGCCTTCCCAGGGAGCCCAAGCCCGCGGCAATGCCCCCAGTGCAGCGGGACAAAAAGCTGCTCCAGCCGAGCCCTTGGAACCCCCAGCTGCGGCCCGGCCCTGGCACAGCGATCCCGGCAGCGGCCCCGCTGCCGCAGCTGCGGCTCTGGAGCAGGGAGGCTCTGCGGGACCCCCGGGCTGGGCCCCCTCCCGGCCCGTGCCCGCCCCGCACCTTCAGCCCGGCCTCTCTCGCTGCTCCGGCTCCTGCGCAGTTCCCGCTCTCCATTCCTTGGCCCCCGGGCTCTCCTCTGGGGCTCCTGGAACAGCCGGCAATGGAAAACAATCGATTTTGGCGCTCCCTGGCCAGGCCACAACTGAAACTTTGTTCCTTTAGCCTGGCTGCAGAGACCCCCAGGGCGTTTTCTGCACCCAGTCCCAGCCCCCAGCGCTTGCTGAAGGCGCTGCCTGCAAATGTCCTGGAGCTGCCAGGGCCCTGTCCTTGCTGTCACCTGCTGGGGCTGGCCATGGACACAGCTCCTGGACTTGCATTTCCAGCTGCTGTGCAGCCAACGCTGAGGGATCTGCAGCTGCCTGAATGCAAAACTGCAATAGGAGCCTCTCTCCAGGGGAAATCTCCCCTCGTGTGCCAGCCCGTGGCAATGCTGCCATTCTCTGCTGCTGCTGCTGCTGCTGCTGGGGCTGCTGGGGCATTCGGGGCTCGGGCTGAGCAGCAAAGGTGACCCTGAGCCAGGAGCTTTCCTTGGCTGCAGCAAAGCCTCAGCACGCAAAGCCCTTCCCGGTGCTGTGCCCTGCGCCAGGAGGGATTGTGCCAGCGGAGCTGACCCAAAATTCCTTCTCCCAGGCAGCTTTGGGACATGCAACACGGAGAAGCCAGAGCCCACTGTCAGCTCTGCGCAGCCCTCCAGAAGAATCCTGAGTGTGAAGCAGCCTGGGAACAGGGTTTAGTGTCAGGGGAGGGGAACTCAGAGCCCTTTTCTGCCCTGTGGGCTGAGGCTCTGCATTTCCAATGGCCCTGCAGCTGCCAAGGGGCCTTTTTGGCTCAGCTGAGAACAGTTCTGCTGAGACCCTGTCCTAAAGCTGCTTTTCCTGCAAATGTGCCCAATGAATCCTCATTTTTTGCAGCCCCAGGTCTTGTTTGAGTGCAGGTGTGACAAGTGAAGGATGGAACAGCTCTAGCTGGGGGCAGTTCTCGTTTTCTTCTTTTGGTTTTTGTTTTGGTTTTGTTTAGGCTTTTTTTTCCTGTTTTGGTTTGTTTTTGTTTTTTACTTTTTTTTGATTTGTTTGGGGTTTTTGGCTGTTTTTTGGGGGTTTGGGTATGGTTTTTTTTTCTTTTTTTTTTTTTTTTTCCTTGTTTAGGTGTTGGTGTTTTTCTTTTGCATGGTTTTTTTTCGTTTGTTTTTTTTTTTGTTTTTTAAAGAACTCCCCCATCAGCTCTGGGCAGAGCTCTGTAACTGTGTCTGACTCTTGTCTGTGGCACTGTGCAGGTGGCCAGGGGGACCTTCCCCAAGCTGTGTGCAGAGGAATCCACATCAGCCCAGGCCGGGGTGGGCAGTGGCCGCTCAGTTCCATGGACTGGACACAGCTCTGGACGCTTCCCTTGGAGCGACTGCAGGGAGGGAACGCTGGGGCTGTCACTGCTGGGGTGTCACACACACACAGGGAACGCTGGGGCTGTCACCACTGGGGTGTCACACACAGACAGGGAACGCTGGGGCTGTCACTGCTGGGGTGTCACACACAGGGAACGCTGGGGCTGTCACCGCTGGGGTGTCACACACACACAGGGAACGCTGGGGCTGTCACCAATGGGGTGTCACACACAGGGAGCGCTGGGGCTGTCACCGCTGGGGTGTCACACACACAGGGGAACGCTGGGGCTGTCACCGCTGGGGTGTCACACACAGACAGGGAACGCTGGGGCTGTCACTGCTGGGGTGTTACACACAGGGGAATGCTGGGGCTGTCACCAATGGGGTGTCACACAAAGGGAAACGCTGGGGCTGTCACCAATGGGGTGTCACACACACACAGGGAGCGCTGGGGCTGTCACCGCTGGGGTGTCACACACACACAGGGGCAATGCTGGGGCTGTCACCGCTGGGGTGTCACACACAGACAGGGGAACGCTGGGGCTGTCACCGCTGGGGTGTCACACACAGGGCAACGCTGGGGCTGTCACCGCTGGGGTGTCACACACACACAGGGAACGCTGGGGCTGCCCCGCTCCTGCCCTGTCCCCAACAGCTCTGCCAGCGCCTCGAGGGGACACAAAGGCTGAGCCAAAGGGTGAGAATTGCACAAGGGGCTGAGCTGGCAGGGGCCCATTGGGATCAGCCAGTCCAGCCCCCGGCCCTGCACAGACCCCCCAACAATCGCAGCCTGGGCAGCCCTGGGAGCGCTGTCCAAAGGCCTCTGGAGCTCCGGCAGCCTCGGGGCTGTGCCCATTCCCTGGGGAGCCTGGGCAGTGCCCGAGCCCCCTCTGGGGGAAGAAGCTTTTGCTGATCCCCAGCCCAGCCCTGCCCTGGCCCAGCTCCAGCTGTTCCCTTGGGTCCTGTCCCTGCTCACCTGGGCAGAGATCAGAGCTTGCCCAGAGAAGCTGTGGCTGCCCCTGGATCCCTGGCAGTGTCCAAGGCCAGGCTGGACAGGGCTTGGAGCAGCCTGGGATAGTGGAAGGTGTCCCTGCCCATGGCAGGGGGTGGAATGAGATGAACTTTAGGGTCTCTTCCAAGCCAAGCCATTCTGTGATTCTGTGATTTTGGGAGAGATGCTGAAGCTCTGGCTCAGCTTTATCTCACTGAAGGTCTGGACCCAGCAGCAGCCATGGGTGGGATCATGTCCTCCTCCCTCTCCCTGTGGCTGGAACTCACCCAAGGGCAGCAACTGAATAATGTCCCTCGTGGGCAGTGAGTGCCAGAAAGGAACATTGCTCCCTGGGGAAACACAATGTCCTTGGCCTTGAGCAGAGCATTGAAATGGGCCCCTCGAGCACCTCAGCCCCACTGCAATCTCCTCTTACTGCACTGGGCCCAGGAGATCTCCCAGAGCAGCTGCAGAGGAGTCGCTGTCAGCACGAGGGACGTTTATCAAAGGTTGATGTAGATCAAAACAAGCTCTGGCACCATTCCACATTTTTGTTTGTCACTGGGAAATAAATGCAGATGTCCCCATGCCACAATCTCAGCCCCCCCAGGGTTCCTGTGTTCAGTTTTGTCCCCTGATATGGAGACACAGGAGCTCTCCCAGCTGGACAGGGTGTCAGGAATCCCTCCCTGAGCTTGACACCTTGGAGAGGGTGAACAAGGACGTTCCTTGCTGCAGGAGACTTTGTGGGTTTTGGAAACAGGCCAGACCTGGAGAAGGCTCCTTCTACAACCCCTCAGCACCCGGCAATCCCACATCTTTATTTGTGTGACTCTCTTGTCAGGGCAGGGACAGGGGAGAGAGGAGCCTCCTTGGGGCAGGGAGAGGAGGCAGAGACACCAAAAGCAGGAGTCCCAAAGGGATCTGGGCATATCTGGATGCAATGGCTGCAGTAGGTGTGCCATTCCTAAATCCAGTTTGGGAGAGCCACGGCCATGTTGCTGTGTAAGCTCTGAGGTATCTGATGGTGGGAGAGGCTCAGGTTTGTCCTGTTTGCATCCCCAGTTCCTGCAGAGCCGCTGTCAAACAGTGCCAGGGGATGCTCCTGGCACTGACCCTGGCACGGCTCAGGGCTCAGCTTTCCTCCATCAATCCCACTTCAGAGCTTCACTCTGCTGGGAAGGTGTCAGTGGGTCAGGAGCAGCACAATCCAGAGAACTGGAGGATGGTTTTATGTTGGTAATTCTGGGAATGGGTTTCTCTGGCAGGATGCTGGACACCAGGGATTTCTGCCCTCCTTTCTCAGGAGAGTTTGGTTTTCTCGTGTCAGTGCTGTTCCACAGCTCCCACCATCCCTGCTCCTTTCATTGCCACTTGCCCAGCTTCCCAGTGTCCTTTCTGAGGGGGAAGAAAGGAACTGGCATGGTGGCACTCCTTGGCTGCCTGGGGCTCCAGCTGCTCCTGGAGCTGCAGCATGTCCGGCACAGCCGCTCTCAGCGGGGCTGGGCCTTGGTTCAGGCCCCACAGTCCCTGTCAGTGCCCACTCCCCACTGGGCTCACGCTCTGGCCCTGTGGGGCTGCTGAAGGCTCAGCGGCTCTGGCTGAGCACTCCCAGCTCTGCAGCTCCTGACTCATCCCAGGGATGGGGTCCTGCAGCCCCGGTCGGGGCCGTGCTGCCAGCGGGGCCCTGGTTTGGGGTGGCCATGGGTACCTGCTGCTCCTCCACCCTCAGCAGCCCCACAGCAGAAGGGTCCTCTGGGAGCCCAGGCAGGGGATTCAGCTGTGCCATTCCCTCTGTCTCCACAGCAGCTCTCCCAAAGTCCTTTGGGCTCCCTGAAATGCTGTCTCCTGAGGTGATCCACGCCAGGGAGTGCCAGGGCCTCTGGGCCAGTCCCAGGGGGTGTTTTTGCCATTCCCAGTCGTGGTCACTTCAGCTGCTGATGAGCTCAGGCCTGAGTGGCAGCCCTCAGCCAGAGCTGGCTTACAGGACAAACCCTGGGCATTATGTGACTGACACCATCAGTTTTAGTTAGCTAAAAACAGATGACCAAGGTGCTTCTGCAGCTGTTTAAAACCAAACCAGCTGCTTTGGAGACTTTCACATAGTCTTGTGCAGTTACCTGCAAGAAATGTATCATTCTAAGAAATTTTCCCAACTGACATGAATAGAGGCTTGTAGGATATTTTAGGGGAAACCCTCCAAGCCAGGGACTGGGCTCTGGCCATGCCCTGGCCCCTCCTGGTCAGGAAAAGTGCCATGAGAACCAGGAGTTTATGTGCTAAAAATATCATCAAAGTCACTTTAACTTGCTCATTTGGGACTATAAATGCTGAACCCACTTTTGGAGCAAATTTGGAGACCTCACCTACTGGTGGATGCACCATGTAGGATTTTCCCAAGTGCTTGGAAGAGTTCTCCAGGTCCTTGCTGTGAAATGGGACTCCCCAGTGACTGCAGACTCTGGATGATGGTAAAGTATTTAGGCAATTGGGGATGTGTCTTTCTCAATCCCTATCCTTTCTCTCCTGTAATTATAATGATTAGGTGCATTATCTTGGTTCTTTTTGCTTGTTGCTAAAGCCAAGCACGTAGTTTTATTGAATGTATAATTTTACTTTTGTGTTGCCTTAACACTCACAGTAAAATAAGACCATTCTTCCCATTGGTTTCTGTGCTCTTTAAATCGCCCCTGCCAGCTGGCAGAACAGCTATCAGAACCTGATGAAAGCCAGGCTCTGCTGTGATCTAGCTGGGCCCATGGAATGCAGAGGGCCACTGCCAGCCCATGGAACCCATGGCAGCAAGGCTCAGATGTGGAAAAGGCGTGCACCATGGGACCCCAGAGACCTGCATGGAGCCAGGGCTGCAGTGTGTCACACAGGGAGGGACCTCATGGCAGCAGGAGAGCATTGTGAGGCTGTGGAACAACGGGGCACCAGGGTTCCACTGGGACTTGACAGAACCCCCTGGATGTGAACGGCCCCAAACGGGGCCAGAGACACTTCCCAGACAAAGCCCAGGGAGGGGGATTTGCTTTATTCAGCGCCGGGGGCGCGGGGATATCTCCTCCTGACAGCGCACACAGCACACAGAGATTACAATGGATGGTTATACTCTATGCACATTCATGGTTTCCTTAGAAAAGGTGTGGTTATGCAAACGATCTCTCAGCACTCATTACCCTCATTAGCATACGCCAGGCGCAGGCGCAGTGCACACTGGTGCTGGCACTGAGGAAGGCTCCGCGTCTTCCTCGGGGGTCTCCTGATGAAGGCTGGGCGTCTTCATCGCCGTGCCCTTTTCACCTTTCTCCTCTAGGCACGCACAGTCTCTTGTTGGCTGTTTCAGCAATTTCCTCACTGGTTTTAGCAAGCTCTGCCCTGCATTTCTGCCAGTTTTGTTTCCTGTTTCTTGCCAAGTTTCATCTCGTGTCTTGAGCTTGAGGCTGAATTTTTTCAAGCTTCCATATTGGGTGCAATGTCTCTTATTCTTGCCCAAGCATGCCCAGGCACAGTGCTTTTAACCCTTTCACAGCCAAGGACTGCAGAGCCACTCCTGGACACTGGGAATTCCTGCAGGTGCACCCACCTTTGCAGACAGTGAGGCTCCAACCTCCCTGTGAGAGGGCCCAGCTTTTACAGTGTTAAACAAACCAGCTGACATCACTGCTAGTGTGGCAACATCTGGTTTCATTCTCCTGATTGGCTTCTCCCAAAGCCTGGCCAGGGCTCAAGGAGGAACCAAGGGAGATGACTTTGATCCCACAGCCCCAAACAAAGCCAGATGGGGCCTTGTCCGGTTTCCAAACACAGGAAGGTAAATCCATATTTCACCAATGAACACATACAGAGATCATATTGATAATAATGATTCATTAATGAGCAGATATAAATGTAACCTTTGGTTGGAAGGTTCATCTGGAGCTCAGCTTTGGCCCAGGGCCTGCGGTTCAGGCCTCATTCTGACAGTGTTAAGGACTCAGGACTTCAATTGGGTCCTTTAACCTGCACATGAAATACAACCTTCATAACAATTCTTTCAATAACACAGTTCAGATTTAGGTATTAGGCATAAAGGCATCTCCTCTTGTTCTTCAATTTAGTGCTGTTCAAGTTCATTACCCAGAGCTATAATTTCCATTGCTTTTAAAACATGCCTAATTAGTTGCTATTCCCTGTTCTTTATCAAATGCCCCCTTTTTTCTTGAGACTGTGTCTCTTTTTAGACAAGTCTCAGTACTCCATTTCCAGCACAAGGTGTCACAACAACTCTAACATGGAATCATAACACACCAAGTGCTCACACTGCAAGTGATCACAGTGACTGCCACGAATGCATTCCACAGCAGCCTCCAATCTGGGAGCCAATCCCATCATGAAGAATTTTCTTCTTTCTGTCTCTTCTCCTGCTCTTTCTGTTGAGGTGATTCCTGACTGTAGGACCTCAAACCCAGCACTGACAGACATTCCTGCAACATTCCTGTCCTGGAATAGCCCAGGCTCCTCCCTGGCCAGCAAGCAGATAATCCAAATATGTGCAGTTCTGCAGAGCCCCATTTGTGTTTGTTGAAGCTCACAGGATATGCTACTGGATATTTTAACAGCATCATTTCTTACTTCTTCTAAAAATTGATTTAGCTCCTTAATGTAAATTGGGTGCAGCCATGCACAGCCAGGGGTTTCCATTTTCCACAGACTGTGGTTTCCCACAGCCAGTGGGCCATTGTTAAGGGCATGGAGCACATCTGGGAGATGGGTTCTCCATGGGGACAGGTTTCCATCTCCTCATTTTTTCAACTGCTCGTTTAACAACCCCTTCACCCGTTCAACCAATCCTGCAGCTTGTGGATTGTCTGGGATATGAAAAACCCAGCAGTCTTAATCACTGTATTTCTTGCAGCAACAGACAAAGCATTCTGCATCACAGTATCAGCA
>NW_022147679.1:0-10920 GCF_901933205.1 Camarhynchus parvulus
TGAGCTGGGAGGGACCCATCAGGATCCTCCAGTCCAACTGCTGGCCCTGCACAGGACAGCCCAACAATGCCAGCCTGGGCCTGGCAGCTGTCCAAACGCTGCTGGGCTCAGAGAGCCCTGGAGCTGGGAGCCTTCCCTGGGGAGCCTGGGCAGGGGCCCCAGCAGCCTCTGGGCAAAAACCTTTTCCTGACATCCAAGCTGAGCCTGCCCGACTCAGCTGCAGCCGTTCCCCCTCCACTCCTGTCCCTGGGCACCAGAGGGAAGAGGTTCCCACAGCCCCAGCCAGGGACCCGCTCCCAAGGCTGTTGCCATGGCCACCAGGGCTGGCACCAGCTGGGATGCTCGGTTTCCACGGGCCGGGCTTCAGGAATGGGATTCCCCAATTTCCTGCTCCCCGCTAAAACCCGGCTGCCCTCGCTGCCCTCCCGCCTCCCATGGAAAGCACAAAAGGCAAAGATCCCGGGCTGGGATAGGAACAATTTATTGGGAACAGCAACGAGATAAGGAACAAATGGGAACAGAAACGATATTGATAACAGAAGGGATAAATAAAACTGTTTACAGGAAAAACTACAACACAACTCACTGGGTCTTCCTGGCCACAATTTCCCCTGCCTGGAAAGGACACGCTTCTCCTCAGGGAGAGAGAGAGTCCCTTTCCTGCCCCTGGCAATGACCTGAGGTGGGAGTGAATGTAATGACACGGCCATGGCCAGACCCTCATGTTCTTCAATGCAACATCATGTCATTGGCAGGAGCAGGAAAAGAGAAAGCTGCCTTCCCAGGATGGATGACAGACAAAATGGATCACCAGGGCTCTTAACAACGCGGGACATCTCATGTGGAAAGAAGGTGGAGCTGGGCATGAAGGTCTTCCTGCAGTTTGGGCACTTGCAGAACTTCCCTTACTGGTGACTCCATTGGTGTCTGGTCAAGTCTGAGCTCATGGAGGAGCTCTTGCCATGATGTGGGTCACTTGTAGGGCCTCTCCCCAGTGTGGATGTGCCGGTGGTTGATGAAGGTAGATTTTTTTCTTGAAGCGCATCCCGCAATCAGGGCAGCGCAAAGGCCTCTCCTGGGCGTGACTCCGCTCATGCAGGTGGAGATTTGTGCTGGTCTGGAACCTCTTCCCATAGGTGGGGCACTCATAGGGCCTCTCCCCTGTGTGGATGTGCCGGTGGCTGATGAGGTTGGATTTTTTCTTGAAGCCCTTCCCGCAATCAGGGCAGTGGAAGGGGCTCTCCTCTGTGTGATTTTGGTGGTGGCGGAGGAGATGGGAGCTGGTCTGAAACCTCTTCTGATACTGGGGACACTTGTAGGGCCTCTCCCCGGTGTGGATGCGTTGATGGTTGACGAGGGTGGAGCTGCAGCTGAAGCCCTTCCCACACTCCCCACACTCGTAGGGCCATTCCCCAGTGTGGATCATCTGGTGGTGGGTCAGGGTGCTGCTCTGCCTGAAGCTCTTCCCACACTCTAAGCACTTGTAGGGATTCTCCCCATCATGAAGCTGTTCCTGGGCCACCAGCTCTGAGCTCTGGCTGAAGCTCTGTCCACCTTCCTGGCTCAGGGTGGGTCTTTCCTCCTCAGAGCACCCTGGGCTGGGTTTGCAGCCCCTCCTCCTGTGAGATCTCTGGGGCTTTTCCTCTCCATTGGAATTCTGCACCATGGCGCTGCTCAAAACAGCCTCCTCCACGAGGTTCTGCTGCGGGGATTTGTCCTCCCTGGTCTCCATCCTCAGCTCCCTGTTTGGGGGAGGAAGGACAAGGAGAGGATGGGATTTGCCTCCGTGCCAGAGGGAAGGGGAAGGAGATCCCCCCAGTGCATCCCCAGCAGGACGGGGTTGGCAGCAGGGTTGTCCTGCAGCCGGGGGCTGTGCTGGGCTGGGAGATGGAGCAGGAGAGAGGGGGAAAGGGGCACTGACTTCCTCCTCACCTGCCTGGGTGTCCTGGGGCTGCTTCCTCTTCCTCGCAGCCCCCTCCTCCATCTGACCAAGTTTTAGGAATAGGAAATCCTGTTTTGGGAAGAAAACAAGGGATGAGCACATTGAGTTTCATACTGGTTTGAAGGCAAACCAGGGGGGAAGTCTAAATCAGAATAACAATTTAATAAGAAAATGAAGATCAAGGCAATGCTACAGAAACACTGCCTCAAACTGACAGAGTCAGGATATAACCTGACACCCTGTTGGTCAGGGTGCTGGCAGCAGTCCCATTAAATGGTGGCTGCAGTCCTGTTGGAGTGATGAACGTGATTCTGTCCAAGCAGTGATCCTGTAGAAGGGTCTGGTCTTCCTCTGGAGGTCCAGTGGTGGTTCTGGAGCTCTTGTCCTCTGGGAATCCAGCAGGCAAGCTGCTCCTGGTGTTGCAAGGCTCAGCTTATATCCAGGTAGGAATGCTTGGATCCTCCCCCTGGGCGGAGCATCCCACAATGGGATGATGGAATTTGATCAGTCCTGCAGTGACACTCAATGGCCCATTCCCAGAAGATATCTCCCCTGGAGGGCGTTATCAGGGCTGAGGCATGGAAGAGATAAAGAACACTGCCCCACCTGTTGATAGCAGTTGATGAAGATGGGGATTGAAAACATGCATTTGGTTCCATCTTCCATTGCAACCTGAAACAGTGGGGTAATCCCTGCTCGGGGGGTGAACACCACCCCCCTTACCCAAACTGGCTCAGGTGTAAAACCCCCACCCTGGGAAGGCCACACACACAGGGGACAATGTCACACTTGCCCTGCTCCAGGGGAGGTCTCTGTCCCTGTCACTCCCTTGCTCTCCCCCCTTTTCCCTTTGTTTCCATCTCTCTCTCTACCTCACATTTACTGTTCAATAAAATCCACGAAATACTTGGTCTCGTTGCACATTAATTGGGGAATAGGCGTCTCTCTAAAAATTTTCTTAACCAGACTAACCAGACTGTGACATTATTTTTGCACAGTGAGTTCAGGGCACTGTTCTCTGACCTTAAGTGCCGTTGATAACAGCATGGTTCCCTCCTCTGAGGAGGCTGTGATTCACTCTGGTGCAACTCTTGGAAACTTGGATGCAGCTTCCTCTGAGCAACTTACAGGAGAACTGATGAGGAAAATGGCTGTTGTGGGTGGCCAGTGTAAGGAAAATATTTTGTTATCCTTTTTGAAAAGTTTGTTAAAATCACTGGAGGAAAGGGAGCAAATGTTACTTGTGAGACTGACAAGGTTCATTCACACCAAGGTGAGGAACACAAGGCTGCTGAAAGTCCCACAAGAAGCCGAGCTCAGGTAGCTAAATTCCCAAATAACTCCCGAATTCTCAAGTTCAGGTTTTTTGCCAAATGTGAAAATCATTATTCTCTTTGTCCCTGTCACCTTTGTGACAGCTACACAGAGCTTCCACTTCCTTTTTATAACATCTGTATTGAGCTGAATTTGCACTTTTCTTTTATTGGCACCTGCCAGCATCTGAGCTGGATCTGTGCAGGAACCAATGAAACTTGGAATTGCAACATCACTGCTTCTATTGTCAGTTTATCCATATTTGGGATTTGTTTGTGTTTTCATCACATGTGAATTGTAGGAAAATGAAATATTCTTCAAGGTATTTTATGCAGAGTTAAATTTGATTTCTGCCAATTTATTTTCTCCAGTGCCCAGGGGATGCTCAAGGGGCTCTCTGTGCCTCTCGCCCTGGGGGATGCTGGGGAGGGGTTTGGGGGGGTTGTCCCTGTCCCTGTCACCCCAGGCCATTCCCCAGGGGTGTCCCTGTCCCTGTCACCCCAGGCCATTCCCCAGGGGGT
This sequence comes from Camarhynchus parvulus, assembly GCF_901933205.1. Lineage (NCBI taxonomy): Eukaryota > Metazoa > Chordata > Aves > Passeriformes > Thraupidae > Camarhynchus > Camarhynchus parvulus. The sequence goes on from NW_022147679.1 coordinate 3,778, forward strand.
GTCCCTGTCCCTGTCACCCCAGGCCATTCCCCAGGGGGTCTCCATCATTCTCACCCAGGCAATGCCTGGGGGTCTCCCTCCCTCTCACCCCTGTGCCAGGGGGTGCTCGGGGCAGTCTCTGTCCCTCTCAGCCCAGGGGATGCTCGGGGCTCTCTGTCCCCTCGCCCTGGGGGATGCTCGGGGGGTCTCCATCCCTCTGGCCTCAGGCAATGCCTGTGCAGGGCTGGGCACCAGGGGCTCTGTGTCCCTCTCACCGCTGAGGCTGCTCGGGGCTGGGGGGGCTCTCCGACCTTCTCAGCCCTGGGGAGGCCGGGGGGGTCTCTGTCCCTCTCAGCCCTGCTGTGACCCCACCCAAACATCATCGGGCTCAGAGGGACACAGACACCCCCAAACCCCCAGAAGGGCTGAACCTGGGATTTGGTTTGGGGCTGAGGATTTAGGAAGGGGCTGGAATTGGGGCTGGGCTTGGAGTTGGGGCTGAGATTTGGATTTGAGCTGGGATTGGGGTTAGAGCTGGACATGGGATTGGCTTTAGGGCTGGGGTTGGGATTGGGTCTGGGGCTAAACGAGTCTGGCACTGGGATGTGATTAAATACAGAACTGTGAGTGTGTCTAAACATGGAGTGAGATTGAGACCAGGATCAGGGTCAGGTTTGGGACTGAGCTCACCCAGTGTGGGACAGGGGGGATGTCACTGTGGGAATGTTTGGGGAAAATCCTGGTTTGGGGAAAAACAAGGTGTGAATGCCTTTGTTTGGGGATTCCTCCCACCCAAGTCCATCTCTAGAAGTCACCTGATGTCCAAAAATCAAAAGTGAATAAAAAAAAAAAAGGCACCAGAAGTTTCCCATTTCCAGTCTCATCCCTGTCGGGTTCTGGTGGCCCCCCGTCTCAGGGCTGCTGGGGATCCCATGGGTCCTGGGGATCCCCCCTCCCCAGGGTCCTGCTTAGGGATTCTGAGAGGTTTTGGGGTCCCAGAGTCCCCCTCTCCAGCCTCCCCTCAATCCAGACACTTGGGGTTCCCCCTTCTCTCCACCACCCTGTCCTGGTTTAGGGTAAATTTAAAACAAAATCCCCAAATAGGGTTTCCCCTAGACAGGAGATTCAAGCAGATTCTTCCCCAGCTGATTCAGTAAAATCTTTCCTTGGAGAAAAGTGAAAAAAACCAGTTTATTTAGCAGGCAAAGCATTCACCAGCAAAACAAAAGATCAATATTAAACAATAAGTTTATTGCTACTCCAAAATAGATGACAAACTCACAAAGTCCCTCCTTTGGCTGTAGCTGGGCTCACTAGGTGTCTTATCAGTCTCTTATCAGTCCCTCCAGCACTGGAAATGCCGCGGCCCAGGCCCAGCAAGGTGGGCCACAGGTGGGAGCTGCCAGTGGTGTTCTGGGTGTTCAGTCCAGAGCAGGTTTAAACAGCTCCAAAGAAAAAGAAAAACCACAGTCCAGGGAACTCCTCTGCCTCAGCGAGCTAAAAGCTAACTAAAAGCAAAGGAGAGCTATGTCTTGCTGTCTGTCTGTCCAGGAGCCGGAATGTGGAGGAGTGAGCACAGTGTCTGAAAACAAACTGCAGCTTCTTCCTCCTCCCCTTCGCTCTCAGAACCAGCCTTAAAGGTGCAGAACTCATTTCTGGGCTAAACGGACCGATGGGGTACGAGCATCATGAAGTCACCCCAGGACACGGCCCTGTCAGGGGTCAGGGGTCCCGTCCCCGCCTCATCTCGGGCTGCCGGGGTCCCCAGCTCGCTATCGCCCCTTCCCTCTCCCCGCCCCGGGGTCCCCCGTTCCACAGCCCCGGCTCTCACGGGGATCCCCAAAACCAATGTCCCGCCCCGTCGGTACCGGGCCATCCCCACGTGGAGCCCCGGGACCCTCCCCCGAGGGGCGTCGCGGCTCCTGTCCCCCCCGAAAAGCTCCTCTGAGGGAGCCCGAGATATCGGGGCTCGAGTCTGGGATCTGCCGGCTCCGAACACTCTCCAAAAAAATCCTCCCGAGAGCCCTGGCTGGAGTTATTTGGGAATTTAGCTACTTGAGCTGGGCTTCTTGTGGGACTTTCAGCAGCCTTGTGTTCCTCACCTTGGAGTGAATGGACTTTGTCAGTCTCGCTGGTAACATTTGCTCCCTCTCCTCCTGTGATTTTAATAAACTTTTCAAGGAAGGACAACAAAATATTTTGTTTTTCAGTGGCCACCCACAAGAGCCATTTTCCTCATCAGTTCTCCAATAAATTCCCCAGGAAGAAGGAGGGACTGATTCCAATTTCCAAGAGTTCTCACAGAAAAAACCACAACCTCCCCAGAGGAGGGAACCATGCTGTTGTCAGAGGCACTTGGGGTCAGAGAACAGTGCCCTGAACTCACTGTGCCAAAATAATGTCACAGTCTGGTTAGGTGAATTGTTTGACAGATGCCTCTGCCTCAGTTAAGGTGCCAACGAGACCAAATCCAAAGTAGATTTTATTGAACAGCAAATGTGAGGCAGAGACAGAGATGGAAAGAAAAGAAAAAGGGGGAGAGCAAGGGAGTGACAGGGACAGAGACCTCCCCTGGGGCAGGGCAAGTGTGACATTGTCCCCTGTGTGTGTGGCCTTCCCGGGGTGGGGGTTTTACACCTGAGCCAGTTTGGGTAAGGGGGGTGGTGTTCACCCCCTGAGCAGGGATTACCCCACTGTTTCAGGTTGCAATGGAAGATGGAACCAAATGCATGTTTTCAATCCCCATCTTCATCAACTGCTATCAACAGGTGGGGCAGTGTTCTTTATCTCTTCCATGACTCAGCCCTGATAACGCCCCTCAGGGGAGATATCTTCTGGGAATGGGCCATTGAGTGTCACTGCAGGACTGATCAAATTCCATCATCCCATTGTGGGATGCTCGCCCAGGGGAGGATCCAAGCATTCCTACCTGGATATAAGCTGAGGCTGGCAACACCAGGAGCAGCTTGCCTGCTGGATTCCCAGAGGACAAGAGCTCCAGAACCACCACTGGACCTTCAGAGGAAGACCAGACCCTTCTACAGGATCACTGCTTTGACAGAATCACGTTCATCACTCCAACAGGACTGCAGCCACCATTTAATGGGACTGCTGCCAGCACCCTGACCAACAGGGTGTCAGGTTATATCCTGACTCTGTCAGTTTAAGGCAGTGTTTCTGTATCATTGCCTTGATCTTCATTTTCTTATTAAATTGTAATTCTGGCTTAGACTCTCCCCAGGTTTGCCTTCAAACCAGTACAAAAGACAATGTGCTCATCCCTTTGTTTTCTTCCCAAAACAGGATTTCCCATTCCCAAATCTTGATTGGATGGAGGAGGATGCTGCAAGGAAGAGGAAGATGCCCCGGGACACCCAGGCAGGTGAGGAGGAAGTCAGTGCCCCTTTCCCCCTCTCTCCTGCTCCATCTCCCAGCCCAGCACAGCCCCCGGCTGCAGGACAACCCTGCTGCCAACCCCGTCCTGCTGGGGATGCACTGGGGGGATCTCCTTCCCCTTCCCTCTGGCATGGAGGCAAATCCCATCCTCTCCTTGTCCTTCCTCCCCCAGACAAAGGGCTGAGGATGGAGACCAGGGAGGACAAATCCCCTTGGCAGAACCTCGTGGAAGAGGCCGTTTTGAGTGACTCCATGGCACAGGAATCCAACAGGGAGGAAAATCCCCAGAGATCCCACAGCAGGAGGGGCTCCAAACCCAGCCCAGGGTGCTCTGAGGAGGAAAGACCCACCCTGAGCCAGGAAGGTGGACAGAGCTTCAGCCAGAGCTCAGAGCTGGTGGCCCAGGAGCAGCTTCATGATGGGGAGAAGCCCCACAAGTGCTTGGAGTGTGGGAAGAGCTTCAGGCAGAGCAGCGCCCTGATCAGCCACCAGATGATCCACACTGGGGAATGGCCTATGAGTGTGTGGGGAGTGTGGGAAGGGCTTCAGCTGCAGCTCCTGCCCTTGTCATCATCCACCAACGCATCCACACTGGGAGAGGCCCTACGAGTGTCCCCAGGATCAGAAGACCCGGACCAGCTCCCATCTCCTCAGGCACCAGCAGATTCACACCTGGGAGAGGCCCTTCCACTGCCCTGAGTGCGGGAAGGGCTTCAAGAAAAAAATTCACCCTCATCATCCACCGGCATCCACACTGGGGAGAGGCCCTACGAGTGCCCCCATGTGGGAAGAGGTTTCAGACCAGCTCAAATCTCCGTATGCATGAGCGAGATTCACACGGAGGAGAGGCCCTTCCGCTGCCCTGACTGCGGGAAAGGATTCAAGCAAAAATCCACCCTCATCACCCACCAGCACATCCACTGGGGAGAGGCCTTACAAGTGCCCCCACATCATGGGAGGAGTTTCACCCATGAGCTCTGACTTGACCAGACACCAACAGAGTCACCAGTAAGGGGAAGTTCTGCAAATGCCCAAACTGCAGGAAGACCTTCATGCCCAGCTCCAGCTTCTTTCCCCATTGGGGTCCCACGTTGAGAAGAGCCCTGGTGATCCATGTTCCCTGTGATCCATGCTGGGAAGACACCTGTCCTTTTTCTGTCCTGCCCCTGCCAATGACATGATGTTGCATTGAAGGATATGAGGGTCTGGCCATGGCCCTGTCATTACATTCACTCCCACCTCAGGTCATTGCCAGGGACAGGAAAGGGAACTCTCTCTCTCTTGTGTTGAGGAGAAGGGTGTCCTTTCCAGGCAGGGGAAATTGTGGCCAGGAAGACCCAGTGAGTTGTGTTGTAGTTTTCCCTGTAAACAGTTTTATTTATCCCTTCTGTTATCAATATTGTTTCTGTTCCATTTGTTCATTATCTCAATGCTGTTCCCAATAAATTGTTCTTATCCCAGCCGGGATCTTTGCCTTTTTGTGCTTTCCATGGGAGGCGGGGAGGGCAGCGAGGGGCAGCGTGGTTTTAGCGGGAGCAGGAAATTGGGGAATCCCATTCCTGAAGCCCGCCCGTGGAAACCGAGCATCCCAGCTGGTGCCAGCCCTGGTGGCCATGGCAACAGCCTTGGGAGCGGGTCCCTGGCTGGGGCTGTGGGAACCTCTTCCCTCTGGTGCCCAGGGACAGGAGTGGAGGGAACGGCTGCAGCTGAGTCGGGGGCAGGCTCAGCTTGGATGTCAGGAAAAGGTTTTTGCCCAGAGGCTGCTGGGGCCCTGCCCAGGCTCCCCAGGGAAGGCTCCCAGCTCCAGGGCTCTCTGAGCTCCAGCAGCGTTTGGACAGCGCTGCCAGGCCCAGGCTGGCATTGTTGGGCTGTCCTGTGCAGGGCCAGCAGTTGGACTGGAGGATCCTGATGGGTCCCTCCCAGCTCAGCCAATTCTGTGCTTCTGGGATCCCATGAGCCTGGGGATGGGGCTGCCAATGGTTGCCATGGCAACAGGCTCTGGCTGCAGGCCTGAGCTGGTGTCCATGGCAACCACCCCTGGCATGGGGACTCCCAGGGGGGCTGCAGCTGCCATGGGACTGAGCATAGCAACAGGGGGCTGGTGATGGTTGCCATGGGAAACTGACCATAGCAACAGGGGCTGGTGATGGTTGCCATGGAAACTGACCACCATAGCAACAGGGGCTGGTGATGGTTGCCTGCTAAGGATCAGATTTGTCACAGGCCCTCAGAGGGGTTCCATGGGGACTTTCCAAGAGTCTCCAGGCTGTTCCAGAGCTGGAATGTCACAGGCACAGACAGGGGCTCCATGGAGACCTCCCAGGGCTTTCTGGGATGGTAAAGAGCCCTGTGGTCAGAGGCAGTCACAGCCATTCCATGGTGACATCCCAGGGCACCTTGGGCTGCAAGGCAACCCGATCTGTCACAGGCACTCACGCGGGGGCTCCACGGTGACATCCCAGGAGTGCCCAGGCTGCCAAGAGCCGGGATGTCCCAGACACTCACAGGGGTTCCTGTCATGGGCACAGTGGGAGCTTCAGGCAAAAGCTTTGTTTCTTTATTGGAGAAATTCCTGCTGAGACATGAGGTGGAGAAATGACACCCAACAGCCACCATGGATCCTCAAACCCCTGCAGGACCTCTAGACTTCTAAAATTCATTTTCTAAGAGAGGGAGACTGGGAGCAGCTGGATCCAATCCCAGCCCCAGACTTTGTCAAAGGTGTAAAAGATTGGACAGGTGGAATTGAACTTTAACCCAATTTGTCCCACTAGGATTAATGATGGAATACCAGATATATTTATATAAATATGGCTCTGATTGATTCTGATCATGATCAGATGAAGAATCTTAACCACAGTTATTTACCCCACAGTTCAGGAGCTATAACAATTATTAGAATACAGTGCTCTAGGCAGCAATTTTGAAGTCAACAGGGCCTTGCTGGAGTTGCTGGAGCCCATTGCAGGCAGAGCCTCCTGCTCCAGCAGGAACTGCCTTTCCTGTGCCATCAGCAGGGCAGGTCCCGCTGCAGGGAACAGCCCCAGGCCAGCCCCAGCACAGGGAAGGGCTCGGGCACAAGGGCAGAGTGCCGTGCTGGGGAGCTGTGCCCAGGGACAGCCTGAGGCACCAAAGGCACCTTGGCAGCAGCAGCTGCTTGCGAGCCATGGCCAGAAGCCTCCCTTGGCAGCCCGGCCTGGTGGCCACCACTGCAGAGCTGCTGCCTCAGGGGCTCATTCCTGGCTGGGCTCTGAAAAGCCACTGCTGCTCCAGGAGCCTGACTGGGAAGCCACTGGCCCCAGCACCTCGGGGACAAGATATTAATGACAAAACTCTTCATGCCAGCAGAGCCAAGGCAGGGGCAGAGGAAAGGGGCAGAGCCAGGCCCGGGGGACAGGGGCTGCCATGGTGATGGCTGTGAGGTCACTGCCCCTGCAGCAGCCTGGCTGCCCTCAGCAGACATTCTGGCCAGAAGCGTTGTGAGGGCACCCAGCACATCAGAGAACCCACACTACAGGAATTCTGTCACTGGGGATGAGAGGGTTTCACTGGGGGCTACACAAAGCTCCTGATCTTGTTGGATTCCTGGGTGGGGAATCCATTTTCTCTGGAAAAACAGTTTCAGTTCTGTGCCACTCATAGATTTGTTAAAATATTTCCTCCTTCTAATAAATGTAAATCCACCCTCATTCAGTTTAAAGATATTGACCTTGTTATGTCACTGCAAGATCTGGGAAAGCTTTGGAACTCTAATTTTTCCATTTTCAC
>NW_022147680.1:0-10918 GCF_901933205.1 Camarhynchus parvulus
GCTATTCAGAGCTTTCCTTGAAAAGTTTCAATGCCGATCATGACAGTAAAATTCTGAGTGACAGTAAAATTCACTCAATCATGAATAAAATTTACCCAATCGTGACAGTAAAATTTGCTCAGTCATGAGGAAAATTCTTAGTGTAAGCTAAGTACCTTAAGCAAAGGGTAGCTCAAGCATAACTGGCATTTGACGCCAAAAAAGGCAACTTGGCCTGCGTTTGTCGCATCTACTCCATTAAAAAGCTTAGTCTGTCTCAGATTCCTTTTGAGGGATACCAATGCAAGCCATAAAACTGCATGAAAATTATGATATAAAGAAGGATATATTAGAAGAATGGAATAATGGTTCATGTTCTTTTCCTTCCAACTACTTTGTTTGCCGTTTTAATTTTTTTTAAGTCCTTTCTGGTATCACCATGGTAGCACTGCAGCAAGTGTTCGGTTGTAAGCTGTCCATATTGCCAGCTTCTGGACTGCCTTCAGAAAATTTCCCACTGGTTTTGTATAGAAATCACAAGCAGTAGAGATGACAAAGACTGCAGAAACCTTCTCATCTCCTTCTAAAGCAGGACCATGTCTTTGACCCACTCTTAACTAGACAACTTTCATCAGTCATGAGGGAGTCTCTTGTGCAAGAGCTAAGCAGTGACAGCTGTAAATGACAAAAAGCACACTGATATTCTCTTGGGACTCCAGCACAGAGCAATGAAGGAGCTTGAATTCACCTTCTTGGGAAGTTTTAAAATGCACATTAAGTGCATTTGCAAAATGCACAGGAGCTAAGCCATGGTAACCTTTGTTGAGTATGTCTGCATAGACAGAGTTTCCATCACTGCAGAAGGAATGTCATTTAACCCACGTTATCATGTCTAGCTGCTAAGCTGCACTTACTGCAGAGTATCTGCAACATATTTTACAGGGTGGGCTTTTATGTGTAATCCCTGAGTAACATTCCAGAGAGAAGTATTTTGGGGGGGGGACGGGACGGGATGGATGGGATGACACCCCTAACTTTTAACTATTTCAAAAAATGGTTACATTTGAAAGACAAAAAAGATGTAAAACCTTTCTTTCCTAGACGTATTACCAGCACAAACTGTACCAGAATTTACAACACTTTTGATTATGGCAGCATAACTCCACCATGGATGCTCTTGCTCTGGACTATTGCTTAAGAAACAAAGCCCCCACTAGAAATAAAACAAAATTAGCCAAAATATTGGGCTGGATGATTTCAAAGGCTATGTACTAAAGGCAAAACACTTGTAATAATAGTAACGAGTGGGCTAAAAGTTAAATCAATACAGGATAACTCAGTTCAAAGATATCTTATGTCCTAATGTTCTCACAGAAGACTGTAGAAAACCCCTATTTTTGTGGGTTTGTTTTATCCATTTAGATGCACCTTCTACTTCTTTCCACTGTATGAGGTTGTCTATGACAAGGTTGGAGGACCTCATGTAACATTCTATAAGTAAAAAAGAGAAGCCAGTAAAGAAAGGCAAAATTGTTAATTGCAGGTGGAAAGAGGGAGGCCAACAAAAGAAAAGAACAGTAATAATTAAATGCCCCCCTGTCTTCTGTGAAAAGTAAAGGCACAGACAAGAAAGAACAACTGCAAAATTCTCACTAGAAAAATGCACTTTACCTGGCTCAAGTATTTTGTGGTACATTTCTTGCTGTTTTCTCATGCCAAACATCTTAACCATTGAAGGTGTCCCTTATTCTGGAATACAGCTAGGAAGATGGCTGTGTCATTGCTGACAAGCTGCTATTCTCAGAGGTGTCCGGCTGAAAGTCCTAGATCAATTGATTTGCTCTGCCACTTTAATACGGAATGACTTATCCACTTACTGTTTCAGCACCTGAAGTTGCCCAGCCCTACCATTCTTTAATCCTTAAATGATTATATAAGCTCCTTGGCAACTGGCATTTGTAAGTACATGAAACTATGCAGAATTTGCACTATGAGATGATACCAAATGAGTCATGCTGGTAGATTAACTAGGACATGCAAAGCAGAGAGGGGGAAATGAGAGCACAAGAAGAGAGTACAATCTATTTCTTTTTTCTGCAACAGGCCTAACACCGTAGAAACCAAAATGAACACAAATCTTCCTAGGGGTAGTTCTTGCAAAAGACAAAAACTTCTTTTTGTGTTCACAGGCCTGGAATATTTAGCTTGGGATCACAGCAAAATGCAGATGACAAAACGAGGCCATTAAGTCACATACAGTATGAAGCAGTATGAAAGAGGAAAGCAGCTGAGAGCGTCAACCCTGCTAAGTAGTCTCAGTATTCTTCTTGACATTAGCAGAAATTTGAAATGAGTCTCTGAAAAGTACAAAGGAGGCAGAAGAAAAGGGAGCGATTACTCCTCTGGCATAGTCAGGGATCTTCAAAATGTAAAGATTGTATAATCCTTTCAACTGAAGGAAGGTAGTAAAACAACAGGTAGGAAATGGCATCAAATGCTAGAAAGACTCTGGGCAGTGTACTTCTAGACAGAAAGGCCACTGATGGAAAACCGACTAAACTGGCACCAATGCAGCAGCATTGTATTAAAGCCCAGAAATGTCCACTGCTTCACTCTCTGCCATTCCATTCATATGCACACAGCAGCTCTGCAACATTCCTACTGATCATCTCCTTGGCAAACTGGGAGTGAGGGTCCATAGTGACACAGAGTCCCCAGGCAGGTGCAAAGGAGAGCTGCTTTATTGCAAAAACCAGGCTTTTGAAGCACTCAGGCCTTTATCAGTTACATAGCTTTAAGCCATAACAAACATCATTCAACCAACTGCCATGCACCACGCTGTGAACACGTGACAGTTCTAGAACTTGTTGATCTACCTCTAATTCAGCTGCCTCACCTTCCCATAGTCCTTTTCTACTTAGCCAAAGTAACGGGCCTCAGCCCAAGGCCTTCCTTTCGTAAGCTTCTACCTATATGCAGCAGCAAACCACTAGTTTTTTGCATGCCAAGAGTTTAGGTAGACAATTTGCATCTGCCCTTCCAGTGAAACATAATGGGGAGAGAAAATCCTGTCAGAGATGTTCAGTCATTCCATTTTCTAGACAGGCCAAATAAAAAGAAAAGCAAGCTATAGGATTGTGTACCTGCTCTTACAAAACACCTGCTGCCCTCTGACAATGAACTAGCAGAAAACCAGCAAAAATGAGACTTGAGGCAAACAACCATTTGAAGGGAATAATGATGTGATCAATAAAGACAACACATTTCCAGACTGTCGAGATACTTGAAATGTCAGCAAAGGCTTGAGAGCAGAGGCTGAATTAATGAGGAAAGGTTAAAAGAATCCCAAGAAAAACATGACCAAAGATTAAAAGAATCCCAAGAAAAACATGGGCAACTGACCTGTTGAAACCTTCAGGAAATCAGTGGCTGCTGATTTAGATAGGCCATTCAATTAATTTACCCATGCACCTTCCACTCCTTTTTCACCTGTCAGCATCACAGGGTGAATTGTGACCATGGAATCACAATTATTTGGATTCTGTTCTTAGCTTTAGGAGAGAAGTACAGCAGCTGAAGTGTCACAGACAGTTCTTTTATGAAAAATCCTCTCTTAGGATTTTCCTGCTGGAGCTGAGAAGTTCAGCAACAAGATGTAAACAACAGGTTATCTTCTGCTGTGGAATGCAACAGGTCTGTCTGGATTAGCGCAGCTTGCATGTTTATAGTTAATGGCCAATCCAGAACTGAGATCTCTCGGACACAGTCCGAGAGAGCTGGTTTGTTATCATTCTTTACTTAGCTTAGTTTAGCAGCTTCTGGAAACTCTCCTTTCTTTTTCTTTTTAGTATAGTATAGTATATGTATATATCATAACATAATAAATCAAGCCTTCTGTAATGGAGTCAAGGATCTCATCTCTTCCTTCACCCAAACACCCTTGTGACCACCGTCACAATTGGTGACCCCGACTGAAGAGGAAATTTATCACTTGGTGAGACCACCAGAGGAGCAGAAGTGGAATCTAGCCAGGAGCTGAAGAACCGAAGATCCAGATTTGGAAGGAGTTCACAGCCAAGGCTGACCACAAAAAGGACCTTTTGAGGAAGATGCCCGGAAAGCTCTTCAGCCTCGAGCAGCAGCTGGCCAGAGCATGCTGGACTCTCTCAGAAGGTACTGTAGGTTTTTCCCTTCCTGAAAATGCGGCCCTGTGCAAATGGTGGTTGCATATGTGGATGGATTTTCCCGCTGTGGCCGAGGTCCGATTCTCTCCGTCAGAGGAGAGACTTATTGCCCTCTGGTGCAGATGGGCTGATGAGGACGGTTTTGTCCTGCTGAAAAAAAGATTACTATCAGTTTTTTCGATGGGCAAAATTCTTTGGATTTTTTACCAATGTGCTCTACGCCTTTGATTTATATGTATGGGAATGCATGGAATTCATTTTCCAAGCCGTTTGGAACCGTGGACTGGGGTACCCTCGCATTTATGTCGTGTTCAGGGTACTCTTCCCGGGTTTGAAACGAAGAGCAGCTGCTTTTCCCTGGATCGCTGAAGCAAGGGGAGAAGCACCATTTCCCCCCGCTCCTGGGGAAAAACCCTTCGGAGGGGGACAACAGCTGCTTCCCAGCCCCCCCCCCCCCATCCCAGCGGGGGGCGAAATTTCGCCCGCTGGAGTTTTTTTTCCTGCGTCTTCAGAGCATGCTCAGAGCGACTTGCCTTCTCCTCCCCCTTGCCGCTCTTGGAGGGGGTTTGAGTGGGTGGCGCCGACGCCGCAGCCCGCGCCGCGGGCGCTGCCCCGCGCAGCCCTGGCGGCGGCAGCGACGGCCATGGCTCCGCCCCAGCCTGCCCCACGGGTCCGTCCGATTTCTCCCGGGGCTGCCCCGCCCGTGGCTCCGCCGGCGCCTGTGCAGCTGACCTGCGAAACGCCGCTTCCCGCGGCTGCGTTGCTAGGTGACTGCGATCCGCTGCTCCCGCCGCCGCTCCCTGCTTCCTTCCCGGCGTTGCTAGGTGATGACAGGGACGCGATGGCTGCTTCCGGCTCAACAGGGGACGCATTCTTTCCGCCAGCGGCGTCCCCGCCACCTCCTCCGCTGTCTCCCGCACCGTCCCCGCTATCGTGTTCTAGAGGTTGCACAAAGGTTTGCAGAGTGTTTTGCACCAAGGAAAAGAAAGTCGCCCAAAACTCCTTCTATTGCAATATTCATGTGAATGCAAAAGGCAGGAGAGTGGTAAGGTACTGTTTTCCATCAGTTTGCAAGCTGCACACACAATGCCAGTGTTGTTCTGCTTCGTTCTTCGCCTTTGGGAAGATGCCGCTCTCTCCGGCTACCGGAGGCGAAGAAGCGGCTTCTTCGCGCAAAGAGTATTGTGCCGCTCGCCATGCGCTCGAGGCTGCTTCTGCCGAAAAGCGCCGGGACCGGCGCTTTAGCTTCGAGAGCTCCGTATCTTTGTCTTTAGCCTCTCTTGTCACCTACACCTTAGCAAAAAGCTTTCCCACTATGTCTCGCAAGGAGAAACTGTGCCAGGACAGAAAACATCTCCTATCGTGTTCTAGAGGTTGCACAGTTTGCAGAGTGTTTTGCACCAAGGAAAAGAAAGTCGTCCAAAACTCCTTCTATTGCAATATTCATGTGAATGCAAAAGGCAGGAGAGTGGTAAGGTACTGTTTTCTATGTTTGCAAGCTGCACACACAATGCCAGTGTTATGCTGCTTCGTTCTTGGCCTTTGGGAAGATGCCGGTCTTTCCGGCTAGTGGAGGCGAAGAAGCGGCTTCTTCGCGTAAAGAGCATTGTGCCGCTAGCCATGCGCTCCGGAGCGCGGCTTCTGCTGAAAGACCCCCGGGACCGGCGCTTAGCTTCGGAGAGCTCCGTATCTTCGTCTTTAGCGTCTCCTGTCACCTACATGTTAGCAAAAAGCTTTCCCACTATGTTTCGCAAGGAGAAACTGTGCCAGGACAGAAAACATCTCCCCTCGTGTTCTGGAGGTTGCATGGAGGTCTGCAGAGTGTTTTGCATGAAGCAAAAGAAGGTGGTCCAAAACTCCTTCTCTTGTAATATTAATGTGAATGGAAAAGGCAGAAGAGTGGTAAGGTGCTGTTTTCTATCAGTTTGCAAGCTGGATCCAAAGTGAAGGGTGATGGAACAGAGCTCTGTGCTTTAGAAGGAAATACGTTTAAACCTGATCTCCACACAGAGCCTTACTAATTTCTGTTTTTAAAATACAAAATGAGTTTAGAATGTGTTGGAATTTAGAATTTTGGGAAAGAAGTGGCAGTTCCACAAAGCATTCCATTGAACAGAGGCTCTTGGAACGATTCATTCTGTAACCGCTGTGACTGCAATCAGTTGGTGGTTGGTTCAGCGCTGAAATGTGCACTTGCCCTTCTATCAAGCACTATTTCATTTGCCTTTCAGTGCTTTGGGTCTTGATCAATTGGAGAGGAGCCCAAGAGCCATTTTTCATCCTGAGATACAAAAGGTAGGAAGTGGCTGTTTTTTTGTTTGAGTATTTTTCTTTATTATTTTCTGGAAATAAAAGTAATTAAGTAGAGATACTACTGGTTTGTTTCTTCCAGTAGCAAATAATAATAATAATACTAATAATGTAATACTACTTAAACTGTCTTTATCCATTGAACTGTCCATTTCAAATCATAACTTCTAAACACAAATAAAACCATCATCCTTGTAGAATCATTAATAGGAGTGGGCCAAAGATACTGGTTTTGTTTACAGGATTTGTTGGTTCTGGAAGAGCAAGAGGTAAGTATGAGCCGAACTACTTCTAGCTCACAGACCCGTCCAGTGACTACAGCTTTGGATTTTGATGGGCTTATGATGACTTTGAAATCAATTGCTCATTACAGTAAAAAAAATTCATGTTTTTTTGAACATGACAGCAGAAATAACTTTAAGCACCAACTTAGTAATAATAGATCACCAATTCCAGTTAATAATTTTATGCTCTACTATCAAAGTTTAAAGGTAAACTGCTATGTATCAGGAGATGGTATAAAGTGTATGTTCTAATGCGTAGGTTATATACAAAGATACATACATACTTGAAAGTCCTTAGAGGAAACAAATTTTTATGTCTGCTGCGTTTGACCATTTATCATATAATATTTGGTTTTATTTCCCAGGCATCGGTGAATTTTAAATTTGGAGTCCTCTATGCTAAGGATGGTCAGCTTACAGATGATGAAATATTCAGTAATGGTGAGTTTTTCACCTTCTCCTTAATTGTTTTCCTCATCTGAATTAAAAAAAAAAAAAAAAAAAAAAAAAAAAGTAGGTTTATTATTTTTTACCCTGTTGTGTCAGTTTCCTCAGTATTTGCTGGAGCTCTGCTTACCCAAGCTCTGGGTAAAACAAGCTTTGGGTTCCTTCTGTCTCACCGGGAGTTGCCCAGTTTGGTTGCATCTGGTGAAATTCACCCTGAGACCTGACAGAACTGGCTCAGACTACGTGAGAGCCATTTGCGGTTCTCTCCAGACACCTGGAGAATGGGTGACGTTTCTGAGGATCTGGCACGTGTACTTATATCAAAACTCAGTCTGTGACATTGCTGGGGAAAACCCTTCTGTGTCCTGAAGGGCTCAAACTCTGTTGAGGATCCACTTATCAGTTGCTCAGCTGGATGGTTCCAGCTCCTAAAGTTAACACTTGTACTCTTGCCCTGTAGTTTATATCTATTGTATTTTTGTGATTTTGCAAGATTTTATGCCTTTGCAAAATATTGTGCATTTCACTCTTTGGAACCTCTCAGATCATTCTTCGGCGCAGCAGCACCTAATGGGACGCTTGGCTGCTGTCCTGAAGGGATTGGTCACTGGAACTGTAAATCCTGGAGAGTTTGTAAGGCTGCTGTCCCCAGGGAGGTACCGTGCTTTGTTTGCTTTTGCTCTGTTGGTTAGGTGCTGCTTCTCATCGGAAGTATTAATTTCAAACTACCGTGTTCTTTTTTTAACTTTTTTCCTGGTTCTCTCCATCCGGCAGGGAAAGACTCTCGTGTCCTGGTCGTCAGGCTCAGTGCTGCCCGAAAAGATACAGAGACTAAAAAAATATGACTGCAGAGAAAACAAACTGGAGAGAACAAAAGGTGATACTGTTATCCTTATCCTGCATTAGAAACATCCACTGTGCTTTGATGCTGGTAGCTGCCAGGGGCTTGTTAGCTCTTTTTAGGGGGGTGTAGGTGTTCACTTGTAGGTTTTTTCTCTGGACAAGTCACTTCAAACTTTGCTAAGCTTATATTTGAAAATTACTCTCTAGTACAGGCCAGCATGACATTTTTGAATGTTGTAAAAAAACCATGTTACTTGGAAATTGCTAACGATGAGAAGCTTTAGGGAAAAACAAGATTTCAGGGTTGGGACATGTGGGAAGAATTTTGTGGGGATGTTAGACTGAAATAAAGCACGCTTTAAGCTGGACTGGCTTGCTGGCAGATCCCCTATTAAACAGCAGTGCTTAGATGAGCCTGGGTGTTGCCCATTGTTTTTGTAGAAATAAATGTTTCCTGGTCTTCAGAAGTAAGCTGCTTTGAAAAGCTGCAAGGTGCAGTATAGCGACAATCCGTGTGCTTTGGATTAAAAGTAGATTCTGGAAGGGTGATAGGCTTTTGTCTTTTCCTAGGAGTTTTTAATTCTGTGTTGCCAAGTCATCCATCGGAGCCCTGTTGTACTAATCATCCTACAAATACAAAACAAAAAATCAGACCCTGTTCCAGCCGCTTGGAGCCCGGAACATTGTTTCCTCGGGCTGCCATTGGTGTGCCGTCAGTACTCACCACGGAAGCGAGCTGAGGATTGCTGCAGCTGTTGGGAACAAACAGCTGCTCGTCACAAAGAAATAGAATTGGGGCGACAGCTCGGTCAGTGCGTCCCTGCTCTCGTCTCCTGAATCTCCAGCAGAGGAGTTCCAGTCCATCCGGGTACGTGTCATCCAGTTCCTGGTGATCTGAACACACTGAGCAGCACTCAGCTGCTGTGGGGGGCTCAGGGAAGGCAGAGTGTGCGTTCTCATCTTCCTGAACCTACAGACAAATCAAAGTGAGAAGCCACAGGGTGGAAATCAGTCGCATATACGCTAAATAAAACTTGCAGAGGTTTTTAAGAATTGCTTCTGCTTGTTCTTTGTTGTGCTTCTGTGCTTAGAAAACATCCCTTTAAAATCAGTTCAATTAATCAGTTGAAAGTTTTTTTGCAGACCCTGCCAAATTTTTGCAGAATTTGTTGCTGACTTCCTAGGAGTGTGAGGAGCTCACGTGTGCTACTTTTTGCTTTAGGACACTCTGAGGTGTTTATTCCTTTTGGGATACAGGATGAGAATTCCCAAGAGAGGTAGTTAATAAGGTATGACATTGGGAAAAAGCCTGTGTCGTTGGAATGTTGTTGTTGTCAAAAGTTAATTTTTTCTTAGCCAGTAGTTAGCGTTTTGCTTGATTTTTGTGGTATCAATATTTTATTATTTAAAAAAATGGCTTCAAAATAACTTCAGTGGTTGGCCACCAGTACCTTGTTCAGATTTGCCTACTTGCTTGTAGCTAAAATGTTTACATATTGTTGATCATTGTATTGAAGAAACTGCTGCCCAGTCACCTAATAACTGAATATCTCTCTGTCTAGGACGTAGGGAGAGGATTTAGGCAATGTCTTTGTTTTCAGAAAAAAGTTCCACTGTGGTTTCTAAGTAGAGGAAAAGGGGGTGAAGACTTGGGGCTCGGATGCCACTGGGGGCACCCCAAGGTCCCCAGGAGACGGAGCCCCACTGCGGGGCAGGAGCAGGTATGTTCTCGTGTAATATAGAACAAATTATAAATATGAAAATTATAGCTATAAAAATATTTTTTAAAATAGTTAAATAAAGCGGGGTTTTTTTATTTGTCAGTAGATAGGGTTTTGATTATAAAAATTATAAATACAAATAATATAAAGGTAGAAATCTAAGTCTAGAAATGTATCATAAATACATGCAGCTATGTATAAAATTTAAAAGTATAAGAAAACATTAGTTCTGGCAGTAGATATGATACATAATTTGAAGAATCATTTAAATATATTTTTAGAATTTTATATATTTATATGTAATTATTAATGTAATGCATCAAAAGAAACGATAAATATAAATGTGAATGTAATTATACAAAGTATAAAAATATTTCAATATCGTTTAAAAGAAGGCCTTTTTTTTTCTATTTATTTGGTTAGAGACTGGGTTTTTATTTGGAATAATAGAAGTATTACAGAAATAGAAATGTAAATAGAGAAATATCCAATCAATAGATAAAGATATTCAGAAAAACACAACCGAACGCCGCCGCCTTCGGCCGAATGGAACGAGCTCGGCCGAGCCAAGGCGAGCGCAGCCGAACCTGACGGCCTCGAGCGAACCGAGGCGAGGCTTACGAGGCTGCCTGAAGCGAGCCGAGCTCAGCCGAACCGAGCCTGCTGCTGTCGTGCGCGCTAATTAGCGCGAGTGCGGTCACAGCCTAATGAGCTCCTGTCCCCGCCCGCGCTCCCAGTCGCGTCCGTGCGATGGCCGGGCCGCCCGCGGGACGCGGCAGCAGGAGAGCCCCGAGCTGGGCGAGTTTAACGTGAGGCGGCGCCGCTTGCCCGCCCTCAGGGAGCCGAGCCGCGCCGCGGAGAACGCACCGAGCGGCTCCGAGTGTCTCCGAAGCGAGCCGAGGCGCGCCGTACACACAGAGTGGCTCCGAGTTCGGCCGAAGCGAGCCGAGGCGCCCCGAAGAGGAGAGTCCAGCCGAATGCAGCCGACAATAGCCGAGTTTAGGCGCTAATAGCTGAATCTAGCCGAAGAGCCGACTCTAGCCGAGTGTCTCCGGAGCGAGCCGAGCTCGGCCGAGCGCAGCATCCCGGGCACGGCGAGGCGCCGGGCCGGGCTCGAGCTGCGGCCGGTCTCTGTGAGGCTTCCCCGCCT
>NW_022147681.1:0-10913 GCF_901933205.1 Camarhynchus parvulus
GGTTTGAGAGTGCCAAGGGACTTGTGCGATTTGCCATAAAGAACCAGGGCTGGTGAGTTGTCTTTGCCAGGGAAAACGGCCGAGGTTTGTGTCTGGGTCCTGTGGCCGGGAGTGGCCGGATGGCTCCTGAAATTCGGTGATTTTCAGGATGGTTCCCAGACCCAAACTGGCACCAGTGGCAACTCGGGCTGCTTTGAGAGTGCCAAGGGACTCCTGCAATCTGCCATAAAGAACCAGGGCTGGTGAGTTTTCTTTGCCAGGGTATAGGCCGATGTTTGTGTCTAGGCCCTGTGGCCGGGAGTGGCCGGCTGGCTCCTGAAATTCGGTGATTTTCAGGATTGTTCCCAGACCCAAGCTGGCACCAGTGGCATCTCGGGCTGGTTTGAGAGTGCCAAGGGACTCCTGCAATCTGCCATAAAGAACCAGGGCTGGTGAGTTTTTTTTGTGAGGGAAAAGGGCCTTTAGTTTTATCAGGGCCCTGTGGCCGGGACTCGCCGGCTGGCTCCTGAAATTCGGTGATTTTCAGGATGGTTCCCAGACCCAAGCTGGCAGCAGTGGCAACTCGGGCTGGTTTGAGAGTGCCAAGAGGCTCCTGCAATCTGCCATAAAGAAACAGGGCTGGTAAGTTTTCTTTGCCAGGGTATAGGCCGATGTTTGTGTCTGGGTCCTGTGGCCGGGAGTGGCCGGCTGGCTCCTGAAATTCGGTGATTTTCAGGATGGTTCCCAGACCCAAGCTGGCACCAGTGGCAACTCGGGCTGGTTTGAGAGTGCCAAGGGACTCCTGCAATCTGCCATAAAGAAGCAGGCCTGGTGAGTTTTCTTTGGAGGGAAAAGGGCCAAGGTTGATGTCGGGGTCCTGTGGCCGGGAGTGGCCGGCAGGCTCCTGAAATTCGGTGATTTTCAGGATGGTTCCTAGACCCAAGCTGGCACCAGTGGCAACTCGAGCTGGTTTGAGAGTGCCAAGGGACTCCTGCAATCTGCCATAAAAACCAGGGCTGGTGAGTTTTCTTTGCCAGGGAAAAGGGCCTTTGTTTCGGTGTGGGTCCTGTGTCCGGGAGTGGCCGGCTGGCTCCTGAAATTCGGTGATTTTCAGGATGGTTCCCAGACCCAAGCTGGCACCAGTGGCAACTCGGGCTGGTTTGAGAGTGCCAAGGGGCTCCTGCAATCTGCCATAAAGAACCAGGGCTGGTGAGTTTTCTTTGCCAGGGTATAGGCCGATGTTTGTGTCTGGGTCCTGTGGCCAGGAGATGCCCTCTGGATCCTGAAATTCGGTGATTTTCAGGATGGTTCCCAGACCCAAGCTGGCAGCAGTGGCAACTCGGGCGGGTTTGAGAGTGCCAAGGGACTCCAGCAATCTGCCATAAAGATCCAGGGCTGGTGAGTTTTCTTTGCCAGGGAAAAGGGCCGATGTTTGTGTCTGGGTCCTGAGGCCGGGAGTGGCTGGCTGGCTCCTGAAATTCGGTGATTTTCAGGATGGTTCCCAGACCCAAGCTGGCAGCTGTGGCAACTCGGGCGGGTTTGAGAGTGCCAAGGGACTCCTGCAATCTACCATAAAGAAGCAGGCCTGGTGAGTTTTCTTTGGAGGGAAAAGGGCCGAGGTTGGTGTCTGGGTCCTGTGGCCGGGAGTGGCCGGCTGGCTCCTGAAATTCGGTGATTTTCAGGATGGTTCCCAGACCCAAGCTGGCACCAGTGGCAACTCGGGCTGGTTTGAGAGTGCCAAGGGACTCCTGCAATCTGCCATAAAGAACCAGGGCTGGTGAGTTTTCTTGGGATGAAAAGGGCCGATGTTGTTGCCTGGGTCCTCTGGCCGGGCGTGGCCGGCTCGCTCCTGAAATTTGGTGATTTTCAGGATGGTTCCCAGACCCAAGCTGGCACCAGTGGCCACTTGGGCTTGTTTGAGAGTGCCAAGGGACTCCTGCAATCTGCCATAAAGAACCTGGGCTGGTGAGTTTACTTTGTGAGGGAAAAGGGCCGATGTTGTTGTCTGGGGTCCTGTGGCCAGGAGTAACCCGCTGGCTCCTGAAATTCGGTGATTTTCAGGATGGTTCCCAGACCCAAGCTGGCACCAGTGGCAACTCGGGCGGGTTTGAGAGTGCCAAGGGACTCCTGCAATATGCCTTAAAGGACCAGGGCTGGTGAGTTTTCTTTGCGAGAGAAACAGGCCTTAGTTTGTGTCTGGGTCCTGTGGCCGGGAGTGGCCGGCTGGCTCCTGAAATTCGGTGATTTTCAGGATGGTTCCCAGACCCAAGCTGGCACCAGTGGCAACTCGGGCTGGTTTGAGAGTGCCAAGGGACTCCTGCAATCTGCCATAAAGAACCAGGGCTGGTGAGTTTTCTTGGCACGAAAAGGGCCGATGTTGGTGTCTGGGTCCTGTGGCCGGGCGTGGCCGGCTCGCTCCTGAAATTCGGTGATTTTCAGGATGGTTCCCAGACCCAAGCTGGCACCAGTGGCAACTTGGGCTGGTTTGAGAGTGCCAAGGGACTCCTGCAATCTGCCATAAAGAACCAGGGCTGGTGAGTTTTCTTTGGAGGGAAAAGGGCCGAGGTTGGTGTCTGGGTCCTGTGGCCGGGAGTGGCCGGCTGGCTCCTGAAATTCGGTGATTTTCAGGATGGTTCCCAGACCCAAGCTGGCACCAGTGGCAACTCGGGCTGGTTTGAGAGTGCCAAGGGACTCCTGCAATCTGCCATAAAGAACCAGGGCTGGTGAGTTTTTTGGAGGGAAAAGGGCCGATGTTGGTGTCTGGGTCCTGTGGCCGGGAGTGGCCGGCTGGCTCCTGAAATTCGGGTGATTTTCAGGATGGTTCCCAGACCCAAGCTGGCACCAGTGGCAACTCGGGCTGGTTTGAGAGTGCCAAGGGACTCCTGCAATCTGCCATAAAGAACCAGGGCTGGTGAGTTTTCTTTGCCAGGGAAAAGGGCCGATGTTGGTGTCTGGGTCCTGTGGCCGGGAGTGGCCGGCTGGCTCCTGAAATTCGGTGATTTTCAGGATGGTTCCCAGACCCAAGCTGGCACCAGTGGCAACTCGGGCTGGTTTGAGAGTGCCAAGGGACTCCTGCAATCTGCCATAAAGAACCAGGGCTGGTGAGTTTTTTTTGAGGGAAAAGGGCCGATGTTGGTGTCTGGGTCCTGTGGCGGCTGGGAGTGATTTTCGGCTGGCTCCTGAAATTCGGTGATTTTCAGGATGGTTCCCAGACCCAAGCTGGCACCAGTGGCAACTCGGGCTGGTTTGAGAGTGCCAAGGGACTCCTGCAATCTGCCATAAAGAACCAGGGCTGGTGAGTTTTCTTTGGACAAAAAGGGCCGATGTTGGTGTGTCTGGGTCCTGTGGCTGGGGAGTGGCCGGCTGGCTCCTGAAATTCGGTGATTTTCAGGATGGTTCCCAGACCCAAGCTGGCACCAGTGGCAACTCGGGCTGGTTTGAGAGTGCCAAGGGACTCCTGCAATCTGCCATAAAGAACCAGGGCTGGTGAGTTTTCTTTGCCAGGGAAAAGGGCCGATGTTGGTGTCTGGGTCCTGTGGCCAGGAGTGGCCGGCTGGCTCCTGAAATTCGGTGATTTTCAGGATGGTTCCCAGACCCAAGCTGGCACCAGTGGCAACTCGGGCTGGTTTGAGAGTGCCAAGGGACTCCTGCAATCTGCCATAAAGAACCAGGGCTGGTGAGTTTTCTTTGGAGGGAAAAGGGCCGATGTTTGTGTCTGGGTCCTGTGGCCGGGAGTGGCCGGCTGGCTCCTGAAATTCGGGTGATTTTCAGGATGGTTCCCAGACCCAAGCTGGCACCAGTGGCAACTCGGGCTGGTTTGAGAGTGCCAAGGGACTCCTGCAATCTGCCATAAAGAACCAGGGCTGGTGAGTTTTTTTTGCCAGGGAAAAGGGCCGATGTTGGTGTCTGGGTCCTGTGGCCGGGAGTGGCCGGCTGGCTCCTGAAATTCGGTGATTTTCAGGATGGTTCCCAGACCCAAGCTGGCACCAGTGGCAACTCGGGCTGGTTTGAGAGTGCCAAGGGACTCCTGCAATCTGCCATAAAGAACCAGGGCTGGTGAGTTTTCTTTTGGAGGGAAAAGGGCCGATGTTGGTGTCTGGGTCCTGTGGGCGGGAGTGGCCGGCTGGCTCCTGAAATTCGGTGATTTTCAGGATGGTTCCCAGACCCAAGCTGGCACCAGTGGCAACTCGGGCTGGTTTGAGAGTGCCAAGGGACTCCTGCAATCTGCCATAAAGAACCAGGGCTGGTGAGTTTTCTTTGGAGGGAAAAAGGGCCGATGTTGTTGTTGTGTCTGGGTCCTGTGGCCGGGAGTGGCCGGCTGGCTCCTGAAATTCGGTGATTTTCAGGATGGTTCCCAGACCCAAGCTGGCACCAGTGGCAACTCGGGCTGGTTTGAGAGTGCCAAGGGACTCCTGCAATCTGCCATAAAGAACCAGGGCTGGTGAGTTTTTTTGCCAGGGGAAAAGGGCCGATGTTGGTGTCTGGGTCCTGTGGCCGGGAGTGGCCGGCTGGCTCCTGAAATTCGGTGATTTTCAGGATGGTTCCCAGACCCAAGCTGGCACCAGTGGCAACTCGGGCTGGTTTGAGAGTGCCAAGGGACTCCTGCAATCTGCCATAAAGAAGCAGGCCTGGTGAGTTGTCTTTTGAGGGAAAAGGGCCGAGGTTGGTGTCTGGGTCCTGTGGCGAGGTTGGGTCTGGGTGGGCGGGGCTGGCTCCTGAAATTCGGTGATTTTCAGGATGGTTCCCAGACCCAAGCTGGCACCAGTGGCAACTCGGGCTGGTTTGAGAGTGCCAAGGGACTCCTGCAATCTGCCATAAAGAACCAGGGCTGGTGAGTTTTCTTTGGGAGGGAAAAGGGCCGATGTTGGTGTCTGGGTCCTGTGGCTGGAGGAGTGGCCGGCTGGCTCCTGAAATTCGGTGATTTTCAGGATGGTTCCCAGACCCAAGCTGGCACCAGTGGCAACTCGGGCTGGTTTGAGAGTGCCAAGGGACTCCTGCAATCTGCCATAAAGAACCAGGGCTGGTGAGTTTCTTTGGAGGAAAAAGGGCCGATGTTGTTGGTGTCTGGGTCCTGTGGCGGGAGTGGCCGGCTGGCTCCTGAAATTGGGTGATTTTCAGGATGGTTCCCAGACCCAAGCTGGCACCAGTGGCAACTCGGGCTGGTTTGAGAGTGCCAAGGGACTCCTGCAATCTGCCATAAAGAACCAGGGCTGGTGAGTTTCTTTGGAGGAAAAAAGGGCCGATGTTTGTGTCTGGGTCCTGTGGCCGGGAGTGGCCGGCTGGCTCCTGAAATTCGGTGATTTTCAGGATGGTTCCCAGACCCAAGCTGGCACCAGTGGCAACTCGGGCTGGTTTGAGAGTGCCAAGGGACTCCTGCAATCTGCCATAAAGAACCAGGGCTGGTGAGTTTTCTTTGCCAGGAAATAGGCCGATGTTGTGTGTGTGGGGTCCTGTGGCCGGGAGTGGCCGGCTGGCTCCTGAAATTCGGTGATTTTCAGGATTGTTCCCAGACCCAAGCTGGCACCAGTGGCAACTCGGGCTGGTTTGAGAGTGCCAAGGGACTCCTGCAATCTGCCATAAAGAACCAGGCCTGGTGAGTTTTCTTTGGAGGGAAAAGGGCCGATGTTGGTGTCTGGGGTCCTGTGGCCGGGAGTGGCCGGCTGGCTCCTGAAATTCGGTGATTTTCAGGATGGTTCCCAGACCCAAGCTGGCACCAGTGGCAACTCGGGCTGGTTTGAGAGTGCCAAGGGACTCCTGCAATCTGCCATAAAGAACCAGGGCTGGTGAGTTTTCTTTGCCAGGGTATAGGCCGATGTTGTGTGTCTGCGTCCTGTGGCCGGGAGTGGCCGGCTGGCTCCTGAAATTCGGTGATTTTCAGGATGGTTCCCAGACCCAAGCTGGCACCAGTGGCAACTCGGGCTGGTTTGAGAGTGCCAAGGGACTCCTGCAATCTGCCATAAAGAACCAGGGCTGGTGAGTTTTTTTTGTGAGGGAAAAGGGCCTTTGTTTGATCGGGGTCCTGTGGCCGGGAGTGGCCGGCTGGCTCCTGAAATTCGGTGATTTTCAGGATGGTTCCCAGACCCAAGCTGGCACCAGTGGCAACTCGGGCTGGTTTGAGAGTGCCAAGGGACTCCTGCAATCTGCCATAAAGAACCAGGGCTGGTGAGTTTTCTTTGCCAGGGAAAGGGCCGATGTTTGTGTCTGGGTCCTGTGGCCGGGAGTGGCCGGCTGGCTCCTGAAATTCGGGTGATTTTCAGGATGGTTCCCAGACCCAAGCTGGCACCAGTGGCAACTCGGGCTGGTTTGAGAGTGCCAAGGGACTCCTGCAATCTGCCATAAAGAACCAGGCCTGGTGAGTTTTCTTTGGAGGGAAAAGGGCCAATGTTGTGTGTGGGGTCCTGTGGCCGGGAGTGGCCGGCAGGCTCCTGAAATTCGGTGATTTTCAGGATGGTTCCCAGACCCAAGCTGGCACCAGTGGCAACTCGGGCTGGTTTGAGAGTGCCAAGGGACTCCTGCAATCTGCCATAAAAAACCAGGGCTGGTGAGTTTTCTTTGGAGGGAAAAGGGCCTTTGTTTGTGTGGGTCCTGTGGCCGGGAGTGGCGGGAGTGGCTGCTGCTCCTGAAATTCGGTGATTTTCAGGATGGTTCCCAGACCCAAGCTGGCACCAGTGGCAACTCGGGCTGGTTTGAGAGTGCCAAGGGACTCCTGCAATCTGCCATAAAGAACCAGGGCTGGTGAGTTTTCTTTGGAGGGAAAAGGGCCGATGTTTGTGTCTGGGTCCTGAGGGCAGGAGGAGGCCTGGCTGGCTCCTGAAATTCGGTGATTTTCAGGATGGTTCCCAGACCCAAGCTGGCACCAGTGGCAACTCGGGCTGGTTTGAGAGTGCCAAGGGACTCCTGCAATCTGCCATAAAGAACCAGGGCTGGTGAGTTTTCTTTGGAGGGAAAAGGGCCGATGTTGGTGTCTGGGGTCCTGAGGCCAGGAGTGGCCGGCTGGCTCCTGAAATTCGGTGATTTTCAGGATGGTTCCCAGACCCAAGCTGGCACCAGTGGCAACTCGGGCTGGTTTGAGAGTGCCAAGGGACTCCTGCAATCTGCCATAAAGAACCAGGGCTGGTGAGTTTTCTTTGGAGGGAAAAGGGCCGATGTGTTGGTGTCTGGGTCCTGTGGCCAGGGAGTGGCCGGCTGGCTCCTGAAATTCGGTGATTTTCAGGATGGTTCCCAGACCCAAGCTGGCACCAGTGGCAACTCGGGCTGGTTTGAGAGTGCCAAGGGACTCCTGCAATCTGCCATAAAGAACCAGGGCTGGTGAGTTTTTTGGGAGGGAAAAGGGCCGATGTTGTGGTGCCTGGGGTCCTCTGGCCAGGAGTGGCCGGCTGGCCTCCTGAAATTTGGTGATTTTCAGGATGGTTCCCAGACCCAAGCTGGCACCAGTGGCAACTCGGGCTGGTTTGAGAGTGCCAAGGGACTCCTGCAATCTGCCATAAAGAACCAGGGCTGGTGAGTTTTCTTTGTGAGGAAAAAGGGCCGATGTTTGTGTCTGGGGTCCTGTGGCCAGGAGTGGCCGGCTGGCTCCTGAAATTCGGTGATTTTCAGGATGGTTCCCAGACCCAAGCTGGCACCAGTGGCAACTCGGGCTGGTTTGAGAGTGCCAAGGGACTCCTGCAATATGCCATAAAGAACCAGGGCTGGTGAGTTTTCTTTGGAGGGAAAACAGGCCGATGTTGGTGTATGGGGTCCTGTGGGGCGGGAGTGGCCGGCTGGCTCCTGAAATTCGGTGATTTTCAGGATGGTTCCCAGACCCAAGCTGGCACCAGTGGCAACTCGGGCTGGTTTGAGAGTGCCAAGGGACTCCTGCAATCTGCCATAAAGAACCAGGGCTGGTGAGTTTTCTTTGGAGGGAAAAGGGCCGATGTTGGTGTATGGGGTCCTGTGGCCAGGAGTGGCCGGGCTGCCTCCTGAAATTCGGTGATTTTCAGGATGGTTCCCAGACCCAAGCTGGCACCAGTGGCAACTCGGGCTGGGTTTGAGTGCCAAGGGACTCCTGCAATCTGCCATAAAGAACCAGGGCTGGTGAGTTTTCTTTTGGAGGAAAAGGGCCGATGTTGGTGTATGGGGTCCTGTGGCCGGGAGTGGCCGGCTGGCTCCTGAAATTCGGTGATTTTCAGGATGGTTCCCAGACCCAAGCTGGCACCAGTGGCAACTCGGGCTGGTTTGAGAGTGCCAAGGGACTCCTGCAATCTGCCATAAAGAACCAGGGCTGGTGAGTTTTCTTTGGAGGGAAAAGGGCCGATGTTGGTGTCTGGGTCCTGTGGCCAGGAGTGGCGGGCTGCCTCCTGAAATTCGGTGATTTTCAGGATGGTTCCCAGACCCAAGCTGGCACCAGTGGCAACTCGGGCTGGTTTGAGAGTGCCAAGGGACTCCTGCAATCTGCCATAAAGAACCAGGCCTGGTGAGTTTTCTTTGGAGGGAAAAGGGCCGATGTTGGTGTCTGGGGTCCTGTGGCCAGGAGTGGCCGGGCTGCCTCCTGAAATTCGGTGATTTTCAGGATGGTTCCCAGACCCAAGCTGGCACCAGTGGCAACTCGGGTTGGTTTGAGAGTGCCAAGGGACTCCTGCAATCTGCCATAAAGAACCAGGGCTGGTGAGATTTCTTGGGACGAAAAGGGCCGATGTTGGTGTCTGGGTCCCCTGGCCGGGCGTGGCCGGCTCGCTCCTGAAATTCGGTGATTTTCAGGATGGTTCCCAGACCCAAGCTGGCAGCAGTGGCAACTCGGGCTGGTTTGAGAGTGCCAAGGGACTCCTGCAATCTGCCATATAAAGAACCAGGGCTGGTGAGTTTTCTTTGGAGGGAAAAGGGCCGATGTTGTGTGTCTGGGTCCTGTGGCCAGGAGTGGCCGGCTGGCTCCTGAAATTCGGGTGATTTTCAGGATGGTTCCCAGACCCAAGCTGGCACCAGTGGCAACTCGGGCTGGTTTGAGAGTGCCAAGGGACTCCTGCAATCTGCCATAAAGAACCAGGCCTGGTGAGTTTTCTTTGGAGGGAAAAGGGCCGAGGTTGGTGTCTGGGTCCTGTGGCCGGGAGTGGCCGGCTGGCTCCTGAAATTCGGTGATTTTCAGGATGGTTCCCAGACCCAAGCTGGCACCAGTGGCAACTCGGGCTGGTTTGAGAGTGCCAAGGGACTCCTGCAATCTGCCATAAAGAACCAGGGCTGGTGAGTTTTCTTTGCCAGGGAAAAAGGGCCGATGTTGGTGTCTGGGTCCTGTGGCTGGGGAGTGGCCGGGCTGGCTCCTGAAATTCGGTGATTTTCAGGATGGTTCCCAGACCCAAGCTGGCACCAGTGGCAACTCGGGCTGGTTTGAGAGTGCCAAGGGACTCCTGCAATCTGCCATAAAGAACCAGGGCTGGTGAGTTTTCTTTGGAGGGAAAAGGGCCGATGTTGGTGTCTGGGTCCTGTGGCCGGGAGTGGCCGGCTGGCTCCTGAAATTCGGTGATTTTCAGGATGGTTCCCAGACCCAAGCTGGCACCAGTGG
Organism: Camarhynchus parvulus; assembly: GCF_901933205.1. Lineage (NCBI taxonomy): Eukaryota > Metazoa > Chordata > Aves > Passeriformes > Thraupidae > Camarhynchus > Camarhynchus parvulus. Next base: position 9,512 of record NW_022147681.1, read on the forward strand.
CAACTCGGGCTGGTTTGAGAGTGCCAAAGGACTCCTGCAATCTGCCATAAAGAACCAGGGCTGGTGAGTTTTCTTTGAGGGAAAAGGGCCGATGTTGGTGTCTGGGGTCCTGTGGCCGGGAGTGGCCGGCTGGCTCCTGAAATTCGGTGATTTTCAGGATGGTTCCCAGACCCAAGCTGGCACCAGTGGCAACTCGGGCTGGTTTGAGAGTGCCAAGGGACTCCTGCAATCTGCCATAAAGAACCAGGGCTGGTGAGTTTTTTTTGAGGGAAAAGGGGATTTTGTTTGTATGGGGTCCTGTGGCGGGAGTGGCCGGCTGGCTCCTGAAATTCGGTGATTTTCAGGATGGTTCCCAGACCCAAGCTGGCACCAGTGGCAACTCGGGCTGGTTTGAGAGTGCCAAGGGACTCCTGCAATCTGCCATAAAGAACCAGGGCTGGTGAGTTTTCTTTGAGGGGAAAAGGGCCGATGTTTGTGTCTGGGTCCTGTGGCCGGGAGTGGCCGGCTGGCTCCTGAAATTCGGTGATTTTCAGGATGGTTCCCAGACCCAAGCTGGCACCAGTGGCAACTCGGGCTGGTTTGAGAGTGCCAAGGGACTCCTGCAATCTGCCATAAAGAACCAGGCCTGGTGAGTTTTCTTTGGAGGAAAAGGGCCAAGGTTGATGTATGGGGTCCTGTGGCGGGGAGTGGCCGGCTGGCTCCTGAAATTCGGTGATTTTCAGGATGGTTCCCAGACCCAAGCTGGCACCAGTGGCAACTCGGGCTGGTTTGAGAGTGCCAAGGGACTCCTGCAATCTGCCATAAAGAACCAGGGCTGGTGAGTTTTCTTTGCCAGGGAAAAGGGCCGATGTTGGTGTATGGGGTCCTGAGGCCAGGGGAGTGGCCGGCTGGCTCCTGAAATTCGGTGATTTTCAGGATGGTTCCCAGACCCAAGCTGGCACCAGTGGCAACTCGGGCTGGTTTGAGAGTGCCAAGGGACTCCTGCAATCTGCCATAAAGAACCAGGGCTGGTGAGTTTTCTTTGCCAGGGAAAAGGGCCGATGTTTGTGTCTGGGTCCTGAGGCCGGGAGTGGCTGGCTGGCTCCTGAAATTCGGTGATTTTCAGGATGGTTCCCAGACCCAAGCTGGCACCAGTGGCAACTCGGGCTGGTTTGAGAGTGCCAAGGGACTCCTGCAATCTGCCATAAAGAACCAGGCCTGGTGAGTTTTCTTTGGAGGGAAAAGGGCCGAGGTTGGTGTCTGGGTCCTGTGGCCGGGAGTGGCCGTCTGGCTCCTGAAATTCGGTGATTTTCAGGATGGTTCCCAGACCCAAGCTGGCACCAGTGGCAACTCGGGCTGGTTTGAGAGTGCCAAGGGACTCCTGCAATCTGCCATAAAGAACCAGGGCTGGTGAGTTTTCTTG